>NC_053456.1:3651118-3698618 GCF_015227805.2 Hirundo rustica | reverse complement strand
GCCTCTGTAGCAAGTTTTCTTGATTTTAAGAAAGATTTTCTTGTTCGGATTTATCTTTCCAGAAAACAGAAGGAAATAAAATTGCTTCTTCAAGCTGGAAGATCATACATTAAAAAAAAAATTAAAAAAATCCGTATCTGCACAGCAAGAGGCAGTAGAAGAAGGTTTAATCCCTTCTGTGGAGCTCTAACTTTTCTTAAGGAATTTCACAGCCCTTCACACTACAGCAGTGAGCACAGCAGAAACAGAAGCTCTATACTACTGCTACCTTCCTTCCAAACTGTGACCTGCCAGTAATTTTCCTTCCCTAAAATTTCCCTCCTGTCATGACAGATAAAGTGGCAGGGTCTACCATCCCTAATCGCTGGCCCCAGCTCCTGCTGAATTCCAATACCGTGCACAGTTTAGTTATGGACTTTAGGCTGCAATTCATAGCCAAACCATGGAGGAGATTTAATTCAATAGTGGCTGGGGTCACAGGAAGAGGGTGCCAAGAGTAGCAGACCCTGTAGTAAGATATCCTGAGAAAGACAGTCACTGGAGGCAGAGAATGTGCTGGATGGTTTTGTGGGAGCTTACAGGGACCGCAGGAGGACAATAATCAAAGCCCTGCAGGAAAGTTAATGCTTTAGAGTGGAAAACTGTGAAGGCTGGAGGGTGGGCTGGCAGCCTGGAGGGAGAAGTCTCTTTGTTTGAGAAAGGTGTTCTTAGATTTCAACCTCCCCACCTGAAAACAAAACAAAACAAAACAAAACAAAAAGGCTGGAATTAGCTCATGCTGGAGAAGAGGTAAACTGCACTAAATGACACTAAAAACCCTTGCCCCGAAATGTATTAGCACTTAGTAGAACTTAATAAAAAGAAGCATCTTCATAAAAGGTTGTGTGGTATTTCTATCTTATTTTTTGTGCTGGGACATGCTAAACAAACCAAGTCCAATTGCTACAGGTGACTCTTTAGAAGAGCGTTTCGTGGAAAATCCAGGATGAAAAGCATAATCCAGTGAAGTGCCTTTCAGTACCTTTTTCACAGTGATTTGCCTGACTTTACAAGAACAGATAGCAAGGAGGGCTGGGAGGGCCTGGCTTTGGGGCTGAGGGGTGTTTCTGCACAAAAGCAGATCGCTGAGGGTCGTTCAGGAATGAAACTACCATCGCTTGCAGGTACTTGCACTATTCGCTCATTGCTTCGCATCAGAAAGGTTTTCAATGGAGCTTTCTAAGCGTTTACTGTAATGTCGGAAGTCATTTATTTTATACCGTGACACAGACCCTGCATTAAAGCTATCACTGCCAGGAGTCCCTGCGAATGTAACTATTTTTATGGACCAAATGTTGTGGGTCAATGTTTTAACGCAGGCTTGTTGTACAGTATATTGCTCAGTAAAGTGTCCCTCCACTGCAGGCGTTTAATGGTCTGTCTGTTGCGGAGCCCATTACCACAACTCTGCGCTCTTTCCCGGGTTTATTAAAGCCCAGAGAGTCAGAGATGCCCGTGGGTGGCACAGGGCTCAGAGACTTTTCCAAAGTGACCTGCAAATCCTCCAGGTTTAAGGTAAAGAGCCCCAGCCCACGACCCTCACCCCACCAAGCGGCTGCAATCGCACAGGACCCCGCTCAGGGCAAAACAGCAAAAAACTTCCACAACTGATTTTTTTTTTTTTCCTTTTTTTTTTTTGTTTTTTTTTTTTTTTTTTTTCCCCTTTTTTGACATAACGCTGGGGCCACTGTCCTAGATTTCCCTGGCAAGCAGTCAAAATAAAAAGGGTTCTTCCCCCGTGCCGGGTAAAGCCTCACACCGCAGCGCTGGGATGATGCTACACGAGGGGTCCTGTCCCCATCCCGACGCTTCCAGCCAGGCGTTCATTTTTGGCGAGCTGCCAGAGGAGGGTGCTCTGTTGTTAGATGAAGACCCTCCAAATTGCAGAGGCAGACAGAGAACAGAGGAGCGGGAATCCTCTCTACCTTACATCTCCCTCCAGGAAACAGACACTCCGGTGCCTTTTTTTTTTTTTTTTTTTTTGCTCCCCCTCCTTTTTTTTTTTTCTCATTCTGTCACTCTCTGGTTCTTTTACAATAGCAACAACAATGATCTTGTCTAAATGATTTCACAGGCTATTATTCAGGCACTCAACTTTTAACATTTCAATTTTGTCATTTTGTTGCTACACAAAAGGTGCACTTCTCCAGTATAATGTTCTGAGAATTATGTCAATGAGCAGTAATGGCTTTTAACTTTAACTTGATCATTAACAACTACATTATCTGTGGCATAATCAGCACCTCAGTCTATTGTGTCATATTACAGTACAGATTTTGGAAATGAAGGCCCAGTCTAAGCAAAAGTTCCCTGCATTAAGCTGTGATCTTTCTTGTAACTGAAATGCTTTTAAAACACTTAATAATTTTGTGTGAATACTTTAAAATTGGGTTTATGTCAGTTTGTTTTACCTCTGGAAATGGGGGATAATTAAAAAAAAAATGTTTTAAGATCATCTAGGTTGGGATTTGAAGTAGGTCAACTAGGTAAGTTTATCTAAACCATCACAAGCTGCAGCCCAATTCCAGAAAGAATATCTACTTTGAAAGTTGCTCATATCCAAAGCCTGCTCCATTTTTACATCAGTTTTACTCAATCTGTTCCATAAATTTACCAACAGAAGCTCTGCAGATGTTAATGATTTTATGTTGCTAGACAGAGGGTTGCCAATTTTAATTTGCCCTTGCCAAGGAGTCAAAGGTAACTCGAGAGTTTCTAGTTCATTTTCTGTGCTTCCTGAATAAAATTGCCCTATGATTCACCTCCACACATCCTTCTTGTTTGTAACAAATCCCACAGTCTTTTGTTCATAAATTCATGTTCTTGGGCACAATCTTTCCTGGGAGAGAAGGATCAGCATCCCTAACTCCTCTCACATACTAAGGACCAGTGGTTTAACTGTTGGGAAAGCCTTTATCACTCCAGATGGAATAAATCTATTGATTTTAATTGAGCTATGCTGATTTGCTCCAACCAAGCACCTGCCCAACTCCCTGCACTTCTCCAGAATCTCCCATTAGGATCTCGGGCACGATGGTTGTGACCTCTCATAAATCAGGATGCGGCGTGGCAACCCCCCACACCTGACACTTATATTCCCCCCCTTCTTTCCAGACAGGAAAAAATAGCGAAGCCATGGGTAGGGAAGTGAACATCAGAAGGTCACAGGCAAGACAGGGGCCAATCCAGAATCCAAAGTTAGTTCTCCTGGCTCTCACACGAGCACTTTATCCACTGGGCCGTGTCTGTCCATGTGTTCAAGATGAAGTGCCACAGACTCGTGGTCATTACGTGCTCTGCTGCTTCCACACCTCATCAGCTTTTATGGCCCGACTGGTCAGTGCTCCACCACGGCTCTGGTGTCCGGGGAATGTTTCCATGCTATCCAGGTTTACCAAAGGCAAAATAGGAAAAAAAAGTCCTAAATCTTGATGGAAGGTTCTAAAGCACCAATAGCCGTGGAGCCTGCATGGAGTCACACGCTAAGGGATACTCTTTTAGGATGAGCAGGTGTTCCCACACGGAAAAGGGCTTGCTGAAGTGAGAACAATCACCCAGAAGGCACCCAGAGCGGGCAGACAGTGGTTGAGTGCCCTCCACGCAGTAAAAAAAGCCCAAAGCAGCTCCACTCTGCTGTGATGGCAAAGGACCCTTTATCTGCCATTTTCCACTTGACATGTCCTGATACGCCCTGAATGCTCCAAACAATGGGAACATCAGGTCACAGCCACTCCCAAAGATGGGGAAACCTGCAGCTTTGAAGAGGATGGGTGTTTTGTGGCTGCAGCGTGCTGGTCTAATGCAGCCAGGAGCTGAATAGTAATGAAAATAATCATTTAGCTCTATGTGTAAATAATTTCATTCTAGCAACAGTTACAATCGTAACAATAATGAAAACAATCACAGAGACTCAGAGAAGCATTAGAAAGATGCCACATTTAATTTACAGAGTTAGTTAAGCTAAGTCTTACATGAAAGAAATATTTTTAATATAGTAATTAGATATTTGTTGGAAAATTCTTGCCTTATTCTTCAATCAGTTTTGCACTGTGGTTATTTTTAGATGTGACTGTGGCTCCTAGTGCTCATAACGCCTCTGGTTATGGGCTCAAAGATGTGCTTGGGCTGCTTCAGTGCTACAGAACCACCAGCAATGCCACTGCTCACCAGTGGGAGAGGGGGGATAGGGACACACTGCTGCATCCCCAGGGAGCAGCAAGGAATTCAGGTCTTGGGCTGAAAAAGCCTTTCTGTAGAAACTGAAACCTCTGGGCATCTAGTGAGTGTCATCCAAGCAGAGCCTGTGTTTTAGGACAATTTAAATGAAAAACCGAAACAAGATGAAATCTTTCTTGGAACTTTATGAACAAGCATGAGTAGGCATGAAATCAACTTTAAAGAAGATGGAGGCACATGGGTGCCTGGACAGCTTCTCAGCTTTTCACAGTTGTGAAAAGGTTATAAATAGTTAAAACAGTTACACATCTCCACTCTGCAGAAGGCTCAGGTAGATTAACCTTTAAGGCCACATGCCTGAGGTATTTCACCCTTAAAAGTACATTCACTCCGGAAATAAAAGCTTTGTTTTGCACACTCACAATGTCATGCCTTTGTCGATATTTTTTTCTCAGTAATTCCATTGTCACAAATCACAGCACTGTCAAATACCCCAGGACTAGAAGATCACAGCCCAACAAGGAGCAAGATGTCCTTTTGGAGGTTTCAATAACATTCATTCATTTCTCAACTCCTACAACACAGAATACCTACAACGTATCCTCAGCAAAACCCAAAACAAAGCCTGTAAAATGCACCACCCTACCTTATTCACCACTTCAACTAATTTGAGGGACTAGCTCAAGAAATGGGAAGGAAAACCGAAGAGGTTTCACATGAGCTGCTTGTGTTTAAGGACAGAAGTTTAAGCTCAAATGCAACATAATTATGATGTCATTGCACACAGCAGAAGCTGCAGGGACACACCTTGGTTTCATCACAGCACTAATGCTGCAGGCACATTTGAAACACTTCAGCATCTTCAGACTATCATAACTGTTGTAGTTTCAAAGATAATAGAACTTGTTCATAACATTTACACAATGCCAACATGCTGCATGCAAAATACAGACTCAGCGTCACGGGCAAAATATTCCCACCAAGATACCTGCAGACCAGCAGGTTATGATTTAATATCATTGTGAGCAGGAAATAAAAAAGCAACACCAGAGGTACAAAGCCCAAATCCTTCCACCTAATCAGATAAACCAAGTTAGACTTGCCTGGTTAGCTGAAGGACAGATTCAGCTCTTGAGAAACAGCCAATTCAAAGGCCATCATGGCTTGCACGGTCTCAACAGCATTCCCCAACGGAGAGACATCATGAAAGATGAAAAAAATTACAACAGCAAAGACAACTAACAATAGGGAAGAAAAAAAAGAGAACCCATTTTCCAGTGTCCATGCTCCCCACCCTCCTCCCAGCACCATCTGAGGTGTTAGTGGTGTGGTGCCTCCTCACCCCACCACAGGGAGCTCACAGCTGTGCCTCCCCCCAGGTGTTGCAGATGGGGTTTCCGGGAGGTCGTTCCAGCCAGGAATCACCTACAGCTGTTGTACAGAAAAGGAGAGAGTGGATCTCACCCAGTTAATGGATAAGTTGGCTCATCTTCACCACCTTGCTGTTCAGCTTCACCCACAGAGGTGCAAAGAGAGGCAGATGTGGCATTTGGCAAGCTGTCAAGATGCATCTTTCCTTTTAAAAGTAAGGTGCACTTACTTCCCTGGCTGCTCTCAGCCCAGTCCTTCTGTCTGTAACAGCTCTGCTGTCAGCACTGAGGATGCCCTTTTCAAACATGGGCAAGAAGGAGCTGGGTGATATAGGGAGAAAACAGCCATTTTCTCCAAGAGCAACCCAAAATGGAGACCTGCACTTTCCACCTCACTTTTTTTATTGAAAGCTTGCCTCAGTCCTTGCAGACAATTCCTCATGGAGGTGTTCTTTCATCAGACAGGCCAAATTCACCTCCCTGGACTCACCAGCCACGGGTGCAACCATCCTGCCAACATGGAGGGTCTCATGCTGCACCCGTAATATGACACAGGGTCCAGATGCCACCACCCTGACATCAATCATAGGCACAACACACAAACTTTTCAGTTTTACCAGCAGTGTCATTTTTATTGTTTCATCCATCACACTGCACTCCTCACTCCGCAGGCAGTCTCTCCCTCTAAGTATTTCTTGGAGTTGTGGAGCCCGAGGACAGAATTGAAGCTTTGGAAGTATCATAAAGGTTATTCCCCATTGACACCCACCACAATCTTATTGTCTCTCCAGCTAAACTGTATGGGTCATTTGGAAAGTTAATGGTGATGCTGCTACCAAGAGTCTTGTGATGCTTGCACTTCCTGCCAGAAAAACACTCAAAGTGAATCGGAAATCAAAGTAGACAAAGCTAAAGTTCTGCTTATGAATGTCCCGCCCAGTCACGGCAGTGTTGTCTCCTTTGATTTCAAATTCACTTTGAAACTCTCCAACCTTAGAAGCAGAAGATGCAAAGTGGGAACGCCATCCATTTACTTCTCACATGGCTGGTGCTAACAGGTGGAGGATGTTTGTTTTTTAGCAGAAAAAAAACATAATGAGCCCCTAATGCCAATTCCAAAAGGGAGTTATCCACCCATGTTGTCCTTTGGTGCTTGTGCTTTCCGGCATGGATGTACGGGGCTTTTTATTATTCCAGAAACCACCGAGCGCAAACAGAGCAGCTCATTCCAGCTGAACCGGGACTTTCTGCATGAGATTTTGGAAAGTAGTTTCCTTCTTGGAGCTGAGATGGGGTTTTTCTGGCTTAAGCAAAGTGGGAAATTGTCCACAGTCCTTAACTTCCACTCCTAGCATATTTTCACTAAGTAATTTGCAAGCAAAACAGTCCAGAAAATGCTCAGTCAGAGCAACAAGTTTTTATAGCCTCTATATTTGAAAGAGCAGAATATTTTTGGTAATGTAGTTGGAATGATAGCTCCCTAATTTTTCAACACAATTTTTGCTGGTTTTGCACACTTTTATACCTTTGGATCTAGAGATGAAATTGAGAAGCAACTGCACCTTGAGTGGTCTGAATCCACAGTCAGGAGGCATGAACATCCTTCATCTGTCCAGAGTATGGGGGACACAACAGACTAGCTGGAATGATAAGAGAGGACGTTTTTCATGGGGACTGAAGTTCCCAGAACAAGCCAGTTCCTGCCTTCACAGTGCTACTTCTTTCCTGATGACACTTAGCTGGGAGCTGGGAAGGGCAAAGCTGGCAGACTGGAAGATTGCCTAATGTGCTGTGACTGACATGTAATCGAATATTCAACCACTGGTCCTCATGTCGGTGGCAAAGTGAATATGACACCCTTCAGCTTAGTTGTGATCACGCCTCGTTCTTCTGCAAACAGTTTCATAAAGGTGCAGCCTGGCTCCTCGGTGAGGCGGATGTGTGAGATGGGAGAGCAGTCACGGAGGTCACCTGCTGCTGGGAACGCACCGAGGACCTGCCAGGGATTGACCTTTAAATGCCAGCCGCATCCCCGCCGCGCCCCCGCGCCCGGCGCCGAGGTGGGACCGCCACACGCTCTGCTTTCACAGCCACCATCGCGCTCAATGACCTGGACGAGCCACCTGTTCCACATCAGAGGGGTCTTCATCTCTCGGAACCTTTCCGGATCTGTGAGTGCCAAGAGGAAAAAAAAAAGAAAAAAAAACCACACAGATTCACACACGCATTAAAAAAAAAAAAAAAAAAAAAGAACATTTGGGTGTGAGAAACCCCAAGGGAAGGAACTCAGATGTTCGGGTCAGGCCTTAGAAAAGGTATCAATTCTTCTTTCCACTTAGCACAGCCTGCTGCCTGCCCAGGCTCTTTGTCTCTGCCCTGTTCCCAGTACAGAAAGCATTTCCCTTTTAAATGACATCTGAGCGCTGACATGCTGGAGGCACCCATCCTGCATCATCTCTGGCAGATGGTGCAGCTGGCCACGGTTTTCGGGATTGCTTAAATAAAACCACAGTGCCATATCAAGAAATGTAGAGAAAATGCTCAACAGTGCTTAAGATGTTTAAACATCACAAACTGTCTAAGACTTCAGCTCGCTGTACTGCGCATTTTTGGTGATGTAACTGTTCTTATTGATGGCAACAGTGAGATCTCCATCATGACTCACTTCATTTTCTCTCTGGAAGGCAGAGGCAAGTCCTACAATACTCCTGCTCTGACCCGATATTAGATCCTTTTACCTTACTATGGTAGGAGGAAGTTTAGGCAGCTGTAACAACACAAGTCAAACGCTTGAGGTTTTTGGAGAAGGGAGCTCCACTGCTGCTGCCATCAGATCTGGGATGCCCTGATGCCGAGCTGACCCACTCCCAGAGTCCACAAAGCCAGAAGCACCTGTGCACGGCTTTCACAGACATCCAAGCAATTTTAGTGCAAGCAGCAATGCTCAAGCCAATATAAATGCTGTTTTTCCTTTTCCCCTATGGTTTTGATTGCCTTGAGCTAATTAGCCTGATGGCCATTTCCCTGCTCCCTGGAGACGCCACGTTTAGTGGTATATGTATTTTGGGAAAAAAAGCCTTTTAAGTGAAAATTGTCATTGTTGTATCCAGGAGTCACGTAGTTCTTTTTAGGTCTACAATAAGTCTTCAGCTTTTCAGCTAGTGGTTAAAAAGGTAGGATAGTGGAAAATAGCAATGTTAGGAAATTCTTAGTCATAACTAAATGAAATCTGGTGTTGTGAAATTGAAAAAAGGGAATTATTTGCAACTTAGCAGGGCTCCTTTGAAAGCTTAATTTGGTAGATACCAAATTCATGAGATAACCTTGCAGCATTTGTGAAGTTACCACAAGAGAGCACTTACCTGTAGGGGTCAAAGGAGATGTCTCCCATCTGCACTTCAGTAAAGCTGCTGAATCCAATGATACCTGGGAATCTGCCTAAAATTTACTGCTCTCCCCAACAAGAGAGGCACTTGGGATGCCACTAACATTCCTGGAACAAATGAAGAGGCCTTGGTTTCTTTCTCCAAACCCTCCTCAGTGTTATCTTGCCTTAGGAAAGAGTGCCTGTCACAGCAAAGCAGAGCAGCTTGCAAAGATATTCAGAAAGCTCAACATGAAGCCAATCCCTGAGAAGCTGAGACGAATTCCTGCGCAGTTGCAGGTATTTATTTTCTGTGCATATCGACTGGCAAACCTTGAGACGTCTCAGAGCTCCATCGCCCGGGGGCATCACCCCAGCATCCTCCTCACGTTGTCTTCCCTCATAGTCCCCAAACTAGTTGGGAAAGCAGCAGGGAAAGGGCAGGGAGCACACTCCAGAGCTCCTCTCACACCTCTCCACGAGGGCAGAGCCGTGAGCACGGGCAGCTGGCCGCCCACCACAGGGACCAGGCACCTCCGGCCGCAGATGTCGGCTTTTATTGCTCAGGTCTCCCGTATCACTGGGCCACCTGTACAACACACTGACCGTACAGCAGTTATTATGTTGCTGTTTGCGCTGAAATAATCTTGGCAGGAGGAGGCAGTTAAACCCAGGCATAATTTTTTACACCGTGCGTAATGCAAAAATCACCTCTTTGGACAAGTAATATACCCTCGTTGCCTTCTTGGCTGAATATAGGATTTCTTGTCCCATCAGAAATTGGCCAGAATTGGTATTTAATATCTGAATGTCTCTGTTTCAGGCCCAGATTGCAATTCCTGAAAAAAATACTGGGAACTTTTACAAACTCTGGATTTTAGATGTGGGATACAGTTGGCCCCTTCTCAAATGCCAAGATGGTGAAAGGCAGTCCCATCACAGAGTTAGGTTTGAATGGAGGCCTCAGATTCAAACACAGATCCAGGATTTGGATGTGGCTTTTGGATTTAATCCCATTCCCAGCCATATCCATTTGATGTAGCAGAACAGGCTATCACACTGGCTGAAAAAACACTTGGAGCATCTATTGCCTTTTTTTACCAAGTGAATTTCAAATTTTCTTTGCTCAAACTTAGAGAGAGGTGACACAGTTGAATATTACAAGAACATCATTTGCTGCTGCTGCTGCTGTCGAAGACATACAGTAAGGTTTTTTTCCCTCTGTTTGCTTTAAAAATTAGGTTGCTAATGATAATGTTCCTCTCATAGATGATCTTGTACTTTTTAATGATACCCATAGTTTTCCTCCACATAAACGACTAAATCCTCACAGAAATCTCTGTCTTGATTAGCACTCCTGCTAGTAAAATTTCACATACTAAATCAGTACCAGCTGTAGCAAGAAAGAATGAAAAAGGCAAGTGTAAATGTTCCATATGCCCTACCAAATTGGCATCTGTGTCAGTAACCCTGTGTTTTTTTAAACAATTGTATACATACATTCTCAGAAGTGTTTTGCTCACAGGATTCTGCAAGCAAAATTTCCTCTGTTGGTACATCACTGAAATGTCGCACCAAAAAAAAACCCCAGAGAGGAGTTTTGCTTCGTCTCCTCCCTATGCCCAACCCCGGCACGCAATTCAGTGAGTTACCTCGAGTTGCTGCACCTTTGTTTTGACGCCTGCTCCTCGTAACCTGACTCTGGGACACTCCTGCAGAGCTGCTCCACATTTAGCACTCAGTTATTAGCAGCACCACCGAAAGCCAAAGCTGCTACGGCGCTGTCATAATTTCCAAGCTGAACTCAGAAATGAGGACTCGAGTTCCAGCTCGGCTGCTGGGGAATGCTGCTCCGATGAGCCAACAGCTCGTCTTTCGCATGACTCATGAGTGATGATGATGCAGGAGGGAGCTTGTCCCGGGGACAGCCCAGAGCTCTGACCCAGAATGGGCAGTGACTCAGCTTCATCCTGCAAAATCACGGTTTGGGTGCAGGGTAGGTGAGAGCTGCAGCCTGTTGGACCAGCCTGACAGTTGTAAACTGGCTGAGCACCACCTGCTCCATCGCTCTGCTGTGCAGCAGAAGAAAGACTGGAATACAGCACAATAAATATCAGCACAACACGACTTAAAAGTAACCAACTATGCCCTCAGCAAAAACACTTTCAAGTCTACTTATGCCTATCTTATGCCTATCCTGCCACTGGAATTCAATCGGTATGGCAGAAGGGACTTCCAAAGTTAAACAAACACTGACTGGTGCTCCAAATGGGTAGCAAATGCCGCAGCCTCCTGCGGGAAGGCGATACGGAGCCAGACTGCCCGCTGGTGTAAGCCAACCTCACTTCACTGGACTTGGGTGGAGCTGTGCTGATCAACACCAGCTGACTGCCTGATCCACTGCAAACCCCAACGCCAGCCATCCTCTTTCCCCCGACATGGGATGATACAAAGGAAACAGGAAAAATTAAGTAGTAGTTAAGGGCATTAATAGGAGGTTTCTGAGAATAATATTTCTCGCACCTCCAAAAGTCAGGAAGACCCTCTTTCCTCACGCTCTTGGCCATGACAAAGTGGTGACACTTGTTCTGAGTTTTTTCCAGTGCAATGTGGAGTGTATATTTGCACATCATGTCATGCCTGTCCGTGGTAATCAGAAGCCATTATTTCCAAAAGCTCAAAATTCCCTCCTGGACTCTGGTATGCCAAGTTGTACTTCACAGTGATTTCTTTTCTTTTCTTTTCATTTTTTTTCATGGTTGATTTATAATTGCTGCAAACAGAAGTTTATAATGGAAATGCTGACAAAACCATAACTACGGTGTCACGTTAACACTACCATTGCTGCCTCTTTGTCAGACTTTCCTTTAACCCGATGAGCCAAGGCTTGGATCAAGTAGCAACAAAAGCCCAGAATACACAGGGCATAGGAGACAGAGTGGAGAAGTGGAGACAAAACTCCTGAATAAAATCCTTGCCTCAGTGAAATCAAAGGGATTTTATCCTTGGTGTCTAGTCTCACTTCTGCCAGACACTTGCTGTACAATTTGGACAAATTTATCCTCTGCAAAATGGACAGAAAAATATGTTCTTGTACTTATCTTACAAGTGTTGTAGCACGATTAGCAAATCATGCTATTAAAGAAAGCAGGGGAAGGCTGAGAATAAATATAAACACTACCTACATATTTACAAAAAAAAAAAAAATAGGCAAATATTATTCTAGGAATCCTCTGTGCTTGGAAGGTGCTGGGATCTTTACTGCTCTGCCTGCATGTGTTTACACAGAGACATCAATATAACATTTCCCTGCAACACCCTCATTATTTGGGTCTTCTCTCATGTTTGTGATTTCCAATTTTATTCCTGGCTTAGGTCTCATTCCTGACATTTTTATGTAGGTTTTGTATGCAATAATATACATACATTAGATGGTGTTGAAACCATCAACCCAAATTACTATTTTTAGCACAGTGCAGAGGATGGGACAGAGACATAAGTGACAATTAAAGAGAATATATTCAGAGCTGTCATCAACAAATATTTTTTTTCCTCTTGCCAGGAATCCTGAGTGCGTAGAAAGGGCCTCCTAGGCGAAGTTTTTTAGGCATAACATTCGGGTCGTTCAAAGAAACCCCAAACAAACCCACAAGTAAATGACATCACCAGGAGGCTGGGCTGCTCCAAGGTTCCCAATCGCCGACTTTGCGAGAAAACTCTTATTTGCTCCCTCAGATTGCTGATCTGCCTCTTTGCTTCTGTACTACCCATGCACAGTGCCTGCAGATGTATATAATTTACAGAGCTTTCCTCATCAAGGGGATTAGGCAGCCCTCTTTCAATATGTATAAGAAGTACAAACACACACTTACCCACTATGTTTTACGCCTGCCTGCAACAAACAGCTGAACAGATTGTGATGAAATTCAGACATTGACAATCTGACAAAAAACTTCTTTTTCCCCTTGAAATCTGGCTTCCAGAAGTTTTGCAAATCTAAATATTTTATTTGAATACCGCGAGGGCCCCAATCTTATGGAAAGCCTACGAAGCAAACATGGAGATACGTGCAGTTAAGGAGGGGGGAAGAAAAAAAAAAAGAAACAGCACAGACACATACACAAAACACATCTATCTGGTGCAGCTTGCCAATTTTCACAATGACTCGGGTGCGTTTTCTCTGCCTGGCTCCTGAGACTGTAACTAGACTCCTCTAATAAGCACTTTTTGCCCACCAGTGTGTCAACGGTGCTTTAACAGTAGTTTCAGTGTCAAATTGCCCTTTCCTCAGCAGGGATTGTTAAGCCTTTCTGTATTATACTTCCAAGACTCTCACGAGCTGGAGTTGGGAGATATAATATTTTCTTTGAAGTTTGCATTTCACAACACACTGGGATGCAAACAAGCTCCAGTTTCTCAGTAGTCAAACAATTCTGGCACACAGGGACTAGGACTAAATATTGTACCAAATTTTCTAATTACGTCTTTGTGATATTTACTACACGATGTTAGGTGAAAGCAGATCCTAATCAATATAAACTCCCTTGTCTAAACAGGACATCTGGGCTTTGAAATATTCTGTTTGTTGTCTAGAAATTACCCTGTAGCAAGCCACTGTAACAATATAATATCTTAGTCATGGAAAACTTTGGAGTATTTCTGATAAACTTATCATAAACAGATGAGTGCTTTCCCTCTTTCAGTATTAAGGTGATGTAAAAAGTGAAGATAAAAGTCAGCTGTATGCATAAAATCATAGAGACTTTTGCCAACAAAATGCTGTGTTTACAAGTTTAAAAGATCCAAAGTCTGAAAAGGCAAAAAATTAGGATTCTTAAAGTAACACTAACTCAGCCACATGGCACATCCTGGCAAGCACATTTAGCAAAATAAACATTAGCATATTCATATACACATTTCTAGAGCTACGTATTTTTAATGTGGCCAAACTAATTCAACAATGGGAATCTCAACTTTTCTCATTTCAAGGCCAGATTCTCAGCTGGCAGAGACATATTATTTCAACAAACCGACATCACCGACAGCAGCGAAGCAGCAGAGCCGCCTCCTTCTGAGCAGGCAAGTGCCAGAGTCTGATGCACTTACGATGACAAGTCTCTCTTTCTGACTTCATTATCAATATTCATACAACAAGACAGACAGATGTGACTAAGAATCAGCTCCTCAGACAGAATCCTGAGCCTTCCACTACAAAAGCACTCATGAGATTCACTTTTCCGCCCGTATTTTGTCACATAAGAGAACCAGGAGGAATCCAGCCCCCCTGGCAGAAGTTTTTCACAGCACAAGACACGGGCAGTTGTAACTCTTTGGCCCTGAATTTTGGATGACGCTGACTTTTACTGATTCTCTCGGCTTTATCTGACAATTCCTTGATTTGTTCTTCCGACAGCAACAAACTGCAGCGGAGGGGAGCATCTCCCCGCTCATCACAGACATGTCAGCGCAGGATCCATTCCCGCATCCAAGCCTTCCCACAGAGAAAGTTTTGTGTGCCGAGGACATTCTCTGTGGATAAAGAGGCAGATCCAGGCTCCCGGAGCAGCTGCCTTTGCAAAGCTGGCTTATCCCGTCACCCCCGAATTGCCTTTGGTGGAGAGGATCTCCGGATGGCGCTGGGCCAACTGCACCGGCCCTTCTGCCATCCCAACCTCCCAGCACATCCATCACACCAGGGCTGCACAGCCTGGGATAAGGGGATCTAAAAATGACACAAAGCCCCCTTTGCCCCACCTTAATATGACCTATGCTAAATCCAGCTTGGCTGGGGCTGAGGATCAAGGCCCTTAGACACTCTTAACTTAATGCTCCAGGTAGGAATGTAACTCCCCCCCATCAGCCCCTGTTTATTTTTATTTTTCAAGTGCTCAAGGTCCTGGTCAGGACTACAGCCCCGTTGAGTGACACACTCTATAAATATGGAAAACCTCAAAAATTCTCAGTTTAAAGGAAGGTTACATGAAGAGAAGGCAGCAAGAGGCGATTGCATGCAAGTTGTTTGTATATACTATGTGCACATAGTTTGTTGTTTGATTTTTTTTTTGCCAAGGATCTTGAACCTCACCCAGTTGGACTTGGAGGCATCCGGAGCGAGTTGGTTAATTGCTAACAGCCTTCATAGAGACACACAGGGAACTAATCCTCAGATCACCTCTTTTTCCTTTTGCAAGTCACCAAAAAAAACCCAAAACAACAAAACCAAAAAACCCCACAACCCAAACCAGAGAAAAGCTTAGCTATCCATAGTAATTCCAACAGTTAATGTTGCCATTTCATAGTTAGATATGGAAGGAAAAAAAAAAAAACAACAAAAAACTGGAAAGCACTTCATACCTTTGAGCTCTGTAGCCTGTTAACAAACTGGAGAGATATTGGCAAAGAGGTTCAAAAGTTAGTAGGGGCGACAGACAGAAGAACAGACAGTGCAATTGCTTCATTTCCATAAGTGCTCATGCCAAAAAAATCTGATTAATAATTAAAAAATTAACAAAAAAACCCCCCAATTATTCTGAGAATCAAGAATAAGTCTGACTGGAAAGTTCAGAAAGGCCTGGACATATAAAAAACAAAAGGTTATAGGGCAAATCCGGACTTTGAGGGTGTTTTTAAGCCCTTGCACATGAGTTGGATGGCTCTCATCCCACAGGGACACCCGCCCTCCCCTGGGACCCTCAGCCAGGAGCACCCAGGCCACAGGGTGGGAATGGCCACCCCAGAGCCCTGGGCCATTTTCCCAGAGACACCCCCAAGCTCTGAAGATCTAAAGATCCCCTGAATAATCCTATTCAGGGAGAAGAATTATAACCATGAAGGGCGAAAACGGAGGGAAATGGGATCCTTCCTCCGGCCCCTGGCAGACACGGAGAGGACAATGGGGAAATAAGAGCTAGCACAAAAGTTTCCTCGAGTACGTCCTCAGCCACTGCCGCTTCAGATGAGAATTTCCACAGGCAGGAACTAAAAGAATATTATGATTTTCTTTGGGGGATTAATCACTTAGCCGCTTGTTACCTTTTGTTAGAGGCATGACACCCCATAACCTTGCTGCACAAGGCACCAGATGTCCATTTAAATGTCAGTTTTGAAGGAAAAAAATGTTTGTTTTCGCATTTGAGTCCACAAGTTATCTTCTTTCTGCCAAAACCCCCATGAATTTTAAGGCGAGCAGACACCAAAACGTGCTACAAACGATACAGACGGGTGCTGAGTTCTCTGGGTGAAAATAAATAAATAAAGGCATTACTTCCTCCAGCTTGCATTTTCTGGGGACACGTATCCCCTTACAAATAAAAAAAGTATTAAGAACATGTTATGAAAAATAACAAAGAATAGCAGAGAAATCAGAAAGTGAGTGGCACTTCAGATGGAGTTTAGCAAATTAAGTCATTGACCTGAAGAGGAGATTAATACCAAACAAGGTGCCCCTTCTTCTGAAGTAATGAATATTCTTCAAACAGCAAGGGAGCACTGACTGCTGTTTGATGCTGATGACATTGAAAATTTAGGAGAACAGAAATTCCATCATTTTTCATTTGTATGCAAATGCGCCTGTTCCAGAAATTAACCCCTGAACCCCATGTCAGTTTTCATCTGGAGGAATTCTCTTCGCGCGCATCACACAGCGCAGCCTTGCTGCTATCCTGGGGTCACTGGGGCTTCCCCACACACAACAACACAAAACCCTAAAACAAAACAACCCCCCCCCCCCCCAAAAAAAAAAAAAAAAAAAAAAAAAAAAAAAGCAAACCCCCTCCCCCCCCCAAAAAAAGGAAGAAAGTAGGGTGGGGGAAATTGGCCAAATCATGCCAGGCTTTGTTCCCCCCCCCATTAAAGGGGTATAAAGGAGCAATAGAAGCCAAAGCCTGTTGTAAAATGCACATCTCTAATGCCTGGCTCTGGGTCCTGGCATCATTGTCATGCAAAAGACAGCTCTACCTCTTTAGGCAGAGCAGCACCCACTAATCACTTCCACTGGTGTTAAGGTGAACCTTGGGCCAATATACAACCAGTATTACTCTTCCTTTCAGCTCGGGCTTCCACTGTTAAAAAGTTCCTTTGTCACTTAGCACCTTAGACAAATGCGACTATCTGCATCTGAAGGGGAAAGAGATGATGGAGGTTTTTTAATTGATGTGGATTTAATTATGCTAATTTAGACAGCTGTAAAGCCTTTTCAGTAGAGCTGCATAATGGGACCAGCAAATACAGGTGTCCTTCACTGCAGGCGCTTAATGTTTAACCTCAGTCGTTTTGTAAGGAAGGGAAAATGCAAAGTAATGGTTAACCAGCAGAAAGCTCTATTTCTTGAGGACCTAAAGAGGACTCTTCACTTTGATTCTCCCTACAATCCCATTGAGGGCTGCAGAAATCCACACACGCTGAGCAGAGCACAAATACTTTTCATTGCAGTGATGAAGATGAGGCTGGGGCAGAAACAAGAGGGTTCCGGACTGCCACAGACTTCAGCATCCTGCACTTCCTGTCCTTTGCTTAATTTAGGCCACCTCTGAATAAATGCTTAATTTAAGACAGCTCGTTCTTGTCCCTTTTTAAAATCTTTTGTATCTGACCACCTACAGCAGCAATGATTAAAAGCAGTAAGTCAGGTATTTGGTTCAGGTGTTTTCCTGGTGTCTTATCCAGACCTCTCTGAGGCTGCTATGCCACTACCTGTTCCAACATTCCTTATCCCACACCCTACATCCTTTCTCTAGGCTGGGGCTAACACCTCCAGGGACCATTTGGAGATTAATTTCCCAGGTTTGGCTGGGAGTTTGGCCAGTTTGGCTCCCCAGCATGGTCATGCACCATGGAACATCAGTGCTGCTCCCAGGGAAGAGTGTGAATACTTGGCCAAAGGTGAGGAAGGGACCACTGAGCTCCTTTAACATAGAATGAATCACAGCCCAGATGTGCCTGTGGGTATTGGAACCAGATGATCTCTAAGGTCCCTTCCAACCCAAACCATTCTATGATTTTATGATTCTGTGATTCTTTGACTGTCAGAGGCAGCCTGAGTGACCAGGTATCATATGTCCCTTGAAGCTCTCCTGTTCAGTAGCACTGTCTTATTTGTATGACCACTACTTTTTTTTTTTTTTTTTTTTTTTTTTTTTTTTTTTTTTAATAGAAATTGTAATTTATTAAGCACTTATTAGAGTAGGAAAGAAACCTTTGGCACACACGTTCTGGTAGACTTCACTGAAGCAATTTCAGGTGTTACTGCCTGATTTACATGTCACTCATTGCTGGCACAGTCTGCTCAGGAAGGTGGGCTTTGGGCTGGGCTTTCCTCCCAGAACATCTCTTTTTTCAAAGGAGTGCTTCCAGACTGGTGAATATGATGGAAATACGTATTACACCATAAAATGCAGTTGACTTGGATAAGGCAGGAGAGAGAAGATTTAATCCAGGTATACAAAACTATTCACTGTTACATCTTCTTTAGGTCTCCTGAGGCAAAAAGAGATAACAGAAGTGCTCTCCCACAACATGATGCAGAGCATAGTCCCTGTGGGAGCTGCTCTGCCTATCTGTGTCTGTCTCCATCATGGTGGCACCTGGACACTGCACTATTTCTAGTCATTCCTAAAGTGCAGTAAAAATGAGCTTTTATCCCATTTTGCACCACACTTATACGATTTGCTCAAGGTCACTGAGAGCAGAGATAGAATTTCAGATTTTTAGCTCTTTTTCCATTGTTTGATGTACCACTGCAACCCCCTCTTTCCCCAGCTTTTCCCTCCTTGTCTGCATTTCACCTTCTTAGCTCCAGGCACTGGCTATGGCAATCCTCTCCATTTTGGCAAGAATCCCTGTTCTGGGAAATGCTAACGGCAGGCACCGAGGGGTTAACAAAATCCTACACTTCAACCAGATTTCCCAGCTTCCAAATCTGCAAATTCTGCTGCCTAGATACAGATAATTCTCCCCAAACACTAAGACCCCTCGTCCCCTCAGCTTCTCCTCAGGAACACCAAGTGCAGAGCTCTCCACAGCTATTATATTCACATGCATATATTATATAAGCATTGTCTTGATGAGCTCGATGGTGACAGCCCCAGTCATCCTTCACTTCACCTCCCCACTCATCCTTCACTTCACCTCCTCCCATGGTCCAAACCTGGGTTCAGCACCTGTGCGCTCACGCTGGGCTCTCATGGCAGCTGAAGGGCCAAACACCAGTTAATCTGGGAGATGTCTTTCCCAACAACCACACCTGGCTTCCTGGCCCTCTTCCCCCAATGCCTCCTCAGTTGTTCTGGCAGCTGAGACACCGAAAACACGCTCGGGGCTGGGCTGAGCTTTCCTCTTGGCTGCTCTGAGCTCTTGGGTGCCATTTTCCTCGACTCACCCTTGGTTATGGTGAATGGTCTCTATTACATTTCCAAATAACCTGTTATACGCACGAAAGGTTTTGGGGAAGGTTTCATTTCAAGTGTTATCCATTCTTCTGTTTGCCCGATGCAGAAATGTAAGAATTGGTCCTCGAGCCAACCGAATCCTGGTGCTTAGCCCAGCAGCAGATCGAATTCCTTCTGCATACCCAGGGTGAAAATGCACTTTAGGCTCTTTACCAGGGACAGCCAACGTACAACACACCAATGTGTGCACTCTGTTCTGTATTTTAACAGATTTTAGGAATTTGTGGGAATTCTCTTTAACACTGGGGACGAAAAGATCTGAAGAAATGCTCTAGCAAAAAAATATACAAATGGGTGCTTTGATAACTATAAAGTTGCTTTCTTGGATCGAGGGCCCACATTAGAAACCAAATAAAATATTTAAAGGCAAAAATCCTGCAAAGTTTCCTCCCACGAAAGGGAAAATATGGTCTATGCTATACCAGACCTTCCTTTTTCAAAATCTGTTTAGGAGTTGCCATGAAACAAGCAGGATTCAACAAAGAGCTTGACAATTTCTGTTAAAGTTGCATTTATACATATTTCTAGGAACGGTTGGTTTGATTTTTCTTTAAAACCAAAAGTCAGGTTGCATTTCAGACCACATATAAATATAATTTTGCTCTCACATAATGCTTTTGTATCTGGTGTAATTCCATTTACTGCAGCGGTGTTACCTTTCAGTTACTCTAATGGGAACAAGAGCAGAATTGCACTGATAAAAAAAGGCTGCTTACAGAGAGAAATACAGAAAGAAAGAACACAGGAATAAATACTTCCTCTGGCTTATTTAATATATTTGTTTCTCCAACTTGTAGCAAAGATATTTATTTCAACGAATATTGTTTGATCAGCAAAAGTAAACACTGATATGTCTTAAACTCCAACACGCAGCTTTTACAATTCATCAAACAACACCTAAGATTGTTTAGCTGGTCAACTAAAAGAAACAACAAAAGGTTTCAGGTCATATAATTATACCCTTCTGTTTCCCAACTTTCTTAGAAATCTCTGCCTAAAAATAATCCCAGCATCCGGATGCCTTGCAGAATTGGCTTATTTTAAAACATATAAAAACTCTTATTGCAGCCTTAGCCATTTTAAGGTCTCGGTGCTGACACGGAGTAACAGTGCTTAGCACTCTATATACCGCTTTCCATCTCCAAAGCACTTTACAAACATTAGCTAATTAATCCTCACAACACCCCTGTGAGGTATGTAGGTAAGTATTGTCATCCAATTAGGTAAGTATTAAGCACTGTTATCCCACCAGATAAGTATTAAGGTCTCCCATTTTACTGGGGATCCTGAGGACAACAGGTTAAGTTGCTTACCAAAGGTCACAGAGGGAGCTGGTAGAATAAAACTTGGGATGCTTTGGTTTCTTGGGGGCTATTCAGGCATCTGGGCAGCATCCGGTGCTGCTCCCTCCACAAAGGCATCCCTCGCCATCCACATGGAAATTAGGGTTTTCTATACCCCTCCAAGACACAGAGTGATGGGTACAGCACAGTGGAAAAGATGTGCTTGGGGGACACGGCTTCCCCGTTTTGGGCAAGGATAACATTGCCCAGCAAAGCTGTCAGGAAGTTTTTAAGAATAAAGGTCTTGGATTGGGGCGTTTTCCTTTGGGTACACACAGACACGCATTCAAAAGTATCATCAGGCCTTGCCAACCAAAACCTCCTTCTTCCCCCCTCACTTTGCCTGTCTTTCTCACTATTCTATAAAGGTGGACTCAAACTAAAGCCTCACATCCGTGCCACAAAGATATACCCTTTTCCATTGTGGTTTGCATCTTCTGAACACAAAAAAAGTCCAATTTGAAGCCCCAGCTCAGAGGCTTCCAGGTTTGTAAGGGAGGCTTGAATCCTCAAATACACTTGGTGGGACAAATCACTTTTCCGAGGATCTAGAGAACAGGACCAGCCCAGCAAGCTTTGGGTTTAATCAAGTCTCAACAGCTGTCAAGCTGGTGAAATAACATCATCTGTCCCCCAGAGACAATGCCAGCGTTCACATCTGCTTCCAATTTCATTTCACTGCTGGAGAAAAAGTGAAAGCTCCTACTGTAACTCCACTTGGAGCTGCGGCTGAAAGTTAAAAGAGTCCTGAAGAAAAACCTAAATTGGACTTGGTGATCTTGGAGGACTTTTCCAAACGAAATGATTCTGTGATCCTCTCATTGACTTGAAGTCTGGTGGGTTTTGTGAAGTCATTGAACTCTAGACCAGTGTGAGAAGGCCCCAGACCAGGAAAACCCACCCTGAGTGAGCCTGCAGAAGGTGCAACCCCAGGCAGGGCACATTTCAGGGTCTGCCTGAAGACCCATTGCATGTGAGGACAGTCAGGACTGCCCTCTGCTCAGCAATTTGGCACTTGACTCATGGCAATGCCATCCAGCTCTTCTTCTGGATAGGAGGGACCAGCACAGAAATGCTTCAGCTCAAGCTGGAGCTGAGGCAAATCCCAAGTGTTAAAAAAAGAGAAAAAAAAAAGACCTTGACTAGATTTCAACTGTGCTGATTTATGTTTTCAAGTGGAAGGCGGTTTCAGCCGAAGTAAACTACACAGTTTTTAGATCATTCAAAATTCATGGCAGTTTGATCCCACAGGACGTCAAACAAACACAAATGATTTGCCAGGAATCCCTACAAATTGAAATAACCAAACCGCGCACGGTT
Source organism: Hirundo rustica (assembly GCF_015227805.2). NCBI lineage: Eukaryota > Metazoa > Chordata > Aves > Passeriformes > Hirundinidae > Hirundo > Hirundo rustica. The sequence continues at coordinate 3,676,561 of NC_053456.1, read as the reverse complement.
CCAGCAAAAGTCTTGAACCAGTTCTAAGGCAGGGAAAAATAAGGATTAAAATGGAGAATTTTTATTTTAGTCACCTACACAAAAACATCTCCAATGCAATACACATCCAGATCAACTGCGCACAAAGGAGGAGCACAAATATATAACGTCTTGAAACTCAGAACTCCACCAACCCACAAACCAATAGAAAATAGACAAATGAAAAGAAGAGTCATGAAAACAGAAGGTACGTTTAGATTATCTTGCACTCTGTGGAGTTGTTTTATTTTAGCATAGGGCTGAAATAGAAAAGGAATTAATCTGAGAATGATAACACAAGATGCAGGTAACAGACATATCATGTGTGGTACAGTTATGAGAAAGAAAACTGTGACAAGAATGTGCTTAGTTATTATATTCTTTCAAGCTTGGTCCGCCAGCATTCTTTTTCCTTTTTTCCCTTTTTTTTTTTTTTTTTTTTTTTTTTTTTTTTTTTTTTTTTTTTTTTTTTTTTTTTTTTTCCCCTGTGTACTGGTCATCAGTGTCTGCCAAAAGACTTTTCATGGATTTCTGCAATTCCATTTCCCTCCAAAGGGAGGAAATTATGTTTCTGCACAACCACAAGACCCAGCCGTAGGTTTTACACCAAGATTTGTAGCTGTAAACTAGCACAGTGACACGCCACCCCCCTGCCTAAACAACCAAGACCAAGCCAGTAGCGAAATTTCAGTGTGGGTTATGCAAAATGAAAGGATTAAAAAATGAAAAGAGCATTCACTTCATGTTGCTCCTTTAAAACATTATCACATAGCTCTTTTATTTTTTTTTTCCCCTAACCTGACCTTTTTTTTTCCCAACGGTTTATCTATAACTTAATATAACTAATTCTTTTGAAATAATGTTCACAGTTAGCATAATTGGTGTTATATAGTTCTAATGTACATTACAGGATATTCTGTCACTAGACACTAAATTGAAATTTTAAAGAAAATGATAGAAATAGCTGTAAGGGAAAAAGTACCCTTTTAAATCTAATTTGCTATGCACCACAGTAGGGTAATGGATGCAATGAAAGTTCCTTTATTGAGTTCCCATGTCCAAAAGGTATTTAGGTAGCAAAGGATGTTAAGCAGACCCCCTGTGCTCCTCCTTTAAGTAAAGATAGCAGGAAATAAGGTATATAGGTTTGTGTCCTCCTGATTTTTATTTCCTCAGGAGTACAACTTATGCAAAGGGCACCTTAGGCTACTTGGAGGATCACAAAGGGTGCCCTCGACCCCCTCGCTGTCTGCATGAATAGAAGCATCTAAAGGATGGCTGAAGCCATACAGCGAGTTAAATCCTTCAGGTGGGTCTTTTCAAATTCCAATAGTGAGGAGTTACTGGAGAATTGGTAAGGATTTCACTAGGCCCCAGCAGGTTTGAGATCAAAAGCCCTGGTTAAATAAAGGCCTGTTGGGAAATCTTAAAACCTCTTTGTAATGTAACTTTAAAAAGTTAATACAAAGAGCCCTTAGACTGAAGCCTGTAACAGCATGAACAAAGAGTATATCAAAACTGATTCCATTAAGGGAAGGCAGACAAATAAATTCATTTAATTTAAAGAGAAATCAGATATATTACTCTGCTAAAAACTAAAAAGCATATCAGGGGGAAAAAAAAAGCACCAAACAGATTTTACAATACACATGCGCATAGAGCTGTGAATATTATTGATATATATATAAAATCTATTTATAAATATCTCTCAGAACAGAGAACAGAACATTATATGCACACATATATGTTTAAGTATCAATTTATCCAATATGTGCATGTGTGTGTGTGCATAATTCTAATATATACATATTTTTATCATTTATGAGGCCTCACGCTGGGCTCTCAAATCTGCAGTTAGATATATCTATATAAGTATCCAGAAAAATGCAGCTGAAAGAGCCCCTACATTCAAACTGACACGAGACATTTTTCAACCCAATTAATTAAAAAAGATGGGTGCTCATCAGTCAGCTGGCACAGGATTTTTCTCCATCATCTTGCCAAAGTGTCACAGTGTTAGTTGCGCAGCATGTTGGAAACAGAAAATCTGGGACTAGGATTTCGATATCATTTATTAGCTGACCTCTTTCCCAGCAGCTCTTACACTTTTAACTCATTGGGGGTCCTGCACCGGAGGCAGGAGGGTGGGAAAGGGAAGCTGGAGAATCACATGGAACCATTTACGTTGGGGAAGTCCTGTCAGATCATCCTCTTGGCGAGATGCTTGGAGATCTCGCGTTGGACACCCACACCGGGAACTGGGCAGCATGTGCTCAAAGCAAGCTGTCTCCCAAGCATCCTACGAGCAGGGAAAGGCTGTGTCCCTGGGGAACCACGGCTGGGGGTCCCTCCCTTCACCCACCGTGGGGTCATTTGGGTGTTGGATGCTCTGGGCCTGTGGTAGGAAGGGTCCTCTTGTCTCACAGCTCACTGTCCCCGCAGCAAACGTTCACTGAGAATTTTGGTCCCTCCAAGAAAGGAAAGGAGGGGCTGAATCTTGCTGGTCTGTGGCTTTTTATTATTATTATTATTATTATTATTATTATTATTATTATTATCATGGGGGAGATGTGGCCATCTCCCTAGCTAGGAAGCACACTTCGCCGTTTGAGAAATAATATTTCTCTCACTACTCCATAGGCTGTGCACTGGAGGAGGGAGATGCATGCGTGGGACAACTGAGGGTGAACGTCTGAAAAAATTAATGTTCTACAGGATTTTAAAAAAAACCTTCCTCCTTATAACTAAATTCTGACATTTTAGTTCAACAGTGCTCATTTAGGTTGTATATACCAAGGGAGTGACCCACCCTCGTTCTCTAAACCCATGAAACACTGGCCCTACAGCAGAAACAAATCATTCTGTCCCTCTATACTTCAATAACATTTTTTCTGGAGATAAGAAATCAGCAACGTGTTTCACATATGGTGCCTTTCATCCCAGCGAGCAGCAATGGTTTCACAACCTACACCAGTGGCAATAATTTTATTTTATTTATTTTATTTTGTTTTGTTTTGTTTTGTTTTGTTTTATTAAAACCCTTAAAATGCATATCAACCCAAAACCTCTTAACAATAGGTTTGGTTGTCGTTTTAGCAACACCATTCCTGGTGATTTTGGGTGGATCCCACCAAATGAGTGCAAGGACCACTACTTATCAATAGACCATTGCTCTGTGCACCAAATCCCCGTGGAGGCTGCCAAAGAACTGCCCTTTGCAATAGAAACCACAGAAAAATGGCAAAATGAAGGTTCAGATGGAGATAGGACCACAAGAAAAACCCAGGTGAAAGATATTGGTATTTGGGAACCTCGGTCTCAGCACTGTGACTCACATTCTTGCCCTAGCAACAAGTATCTAATAATCACAGGAGATAAATGTCACTTTTGACCCTTTGTCGGAGGGAAAATCTCTCTGAAAACACCGTGTCTAATAATATCAAAGGTTGTGGTGGCTTCTGCATGGCTGGCAATTTTTAGACCGGTAGAGGATGAGGTTTTCTGGTTCAAACAGGAATTAATTGAGGGAAGTCATATGGCTTGTGTTATACACGTGACACCAGATGATCCAAATAGTCCTTTCTTGGCCTTATAATCTACAAATAACCTTGTGGAGGTACTGCTCTCCTGTGGATTAGTGGCAAACCAATGCTCCTCTTGCTTGGATGAGTTTTCTGATCTAAATACCACCCAGACCTGCGTGGCCTACAGGATTTGACTGGATCACGGTCTCAGACGGAGCCATTGCCAATTAATGCCAGACATGAGATAAACCAGGGTAGGACACGCTCCGCTTCAGGTGCTGTGTGATCCTGGAGTGTCATTAGCAGCCACATAACAAGCCAGCTCTGAAGCAAAACAATTTTGCTCTCAAGACACTTATAAATATTGTTTTACCCTTGCTATCTTTGCATTGCCTTGCGCCGTAAGAGCCGGTCTGTCAGACACCGTGGGGCTCTTTGGCTCTGAATTAATCAGCTTCGTCTGCAAGAGCAGGGTGTAATTGTGGCCAGTTTATAATCCATAAAAATAATAAGATTCCGGAATGATTTGTGTAACAGGACATCCCATTCCTATATGGAAAACAGAGCACATGGGGTCTCGTCTATCTTGCTTGGGTCATGAGGCAGAGGAAATACCTGGCTGAGCAGTGCTCAGGAATTATCAGGTGGATAATATTACAGGAGCAAGCCGGGTCTTTATTAATTTGCTTTATATGGATGCCTCCAAGTTCAGGTTGTTGGAGTTACATAATGCTAAGCTTCCTCCTGACCATTCCACAGCCCTGACTGATCCCAGCCCTTTGCTGTAATCCATCAGTGCAGTTTTGCCGGGAAATCTGTCACAGGGAAAAAGCCAGGCTGCATCCCACAAACCCGAGGTGAGCTTAAACTCAGTCAACCACCCCAAAGTCAATCAGAAATATCTCTTATATGCAGGTGTCCTTATTCCTGTCCCTATCTCTCACTAGGCCTTGTTTGACCCTCGAGGATAATTTTTGATGTAGGAGGAAACGTGCCATTTATTAAGTCAAGAACCACCTCCTTTAGCATCTACAAAAAATTTTTTTCTGAGGTTTCTCTTTCAAGCACCAATCTTACTTGGATCTGCAGGCTGAGACAGTAGCGAGAGGTGGAAAAACTTACAGTCATTACATTGATTAATCAGCTGCTGAAATTTGGCTTTCCAGCATGACACCTCCATTCTCTGAATGTGTGGCCCTACTGCAATGCAATCAATTTGTCTGTGCAGGCTCCAAAACCCCAGAGCCACGCGATGCAAAAAGGCAATCTTCTGCCCTCTTTGACCACAATAAGCAACATTACTGAAATCACTGCTCCTGTACAAGTCTAGCATGACCCCATATTTGTAGGCAGCAGAGTATGACTTCATTAAAAACCATCCTCTGTGTTAGGGAGTGGGAGCAAGGCAAGGCAGCAGCAGAGCAGCATATGTCTGAAACTGATAGTAAAATGGGTGATGCCTTAAACCCCACCTCTATACCGTTATTTACATACATATCTTTCATCTGACATAGGCTTCCCCTCCAGCACCTTGAATATATCAGTCCTAAGGAAGAGACTTTAAGTTCAAAGAGTGCCATCCCCAAACCAAAGTAGGGGGTTATCAAGTGAGGTGCGCCAAGCAGTAAGACAAAACATATGCATTTTTAATAGATAGCCTCTCCTCCCCCTGAGGAAGCCAAGAAAAAAGACTCTGTGAAGCTTCAGCTGAAAACAAGTTCAGTGGATTTGTACTCAGGCTGATGTTCACAGAAAAACAAAATTCACAACTCTCATATATACTTTTTTTTTTTTTGCTAGATGTTTTCCAAGCATTCTTCAGAGCATGCCAGCCCCACCCTGGGTCGTGCTGACCAGGTGAATTCACCTCCACACAGCATTCAAAAAGAAAACAGTGACAAAAGATCACAAAAATGAAACAAAAAATAAAAGAGGCCATGAAAGAGAAACAAAAATCTCAACAGGTCTGTATGGAATTTCAGCAGCACTTTATTTATTAATGCATATGAAGCTGCCACCGTATTCCAGCTCCCAAAGACAGATCTGTAAGGAATAGGCCACATGCTGATTGACAGCAGCCATAATTCCATACAATGAGACTGTATTAAATTGTTTGATGTGATATGATACTCATCACTTGTAACTGATCAAACACACTGCTGCATCAAACAGTATCACAATACAATCAGGCTGGATATGGCTCCTGCCAAGGCTGTTCATCACATTGCACACTTCTGCATTAAACATATCTATTAATAGCATTGACAAACTACTCCTATCCAAGCTTTTTTTCTTTTTTTTTTTTTTTTTTTCCCCCAAGAATTGCAGGACGTGGAATGTGCAAAGAAATCCACAGATAATGCTTTACAGTTTGAGGCAGCACTTCTGTCGGCTGAATGCTCCAACATGAAAGGCTTTCCCAATTTGGAAATTTTATAAGGTTAACACCAGAAGCTGCAAAATTGTGCCCCAAAAACAAAGAGCTGACATTCCTGTTTCCTTTTTTTTTTTTTTTTTTTTTTTTTTTGTCTGATTATTTTCTTCTTCCTCTCCTCCATGCAAACAAACGGAAAGACTGGTTCATTTTTGATCACAATTTTACTTTTGCTGTGCCTCTCCCCAGGAGAGCTGCTATCTTGCAGGAGGGAGCTGTGTTTGCTAACACTGACCCTTCTAGAGGAGGGGGTCATAAATAAAAGCAGCAAATTCCTCGTCACCACTGCTCCCGCTGCAGACAGCGAGGGTGACACTCTGCAGCCCGTGGGGGACAGGACTGGCTGCGACATGACAACTGTAGGGGCTCTCTCAGATGCAGATTCTTAAATGAGCCTGGGTCTCTAGAGGGCAGAGGTCAGCTGTCCTCAAATCTGTGTGAATGCTAGATTAAGTTTATTAATCTCCCTGCCTTCACTTAAAAACCAAATTATGGGATGGTTAAAATGTTAATGCCCAGGAGCTCGTGAGACGATCAATGCCCTCAGTTACCTCTGCTAAGGGGGAGCACAAGGTGTTCAGACCCCAAAATGATGTAAGAAGTTAGTGTGGCGAGCAGGGAACACATCCCCCTTGTGAATTTCCATGTGCCTCATGCCTGGTGCAGGTTTTGTTTGCAGTCCTGACACAGCACAGGCAGCTCAGACACAGAAGCAAAACCCAGGGACCGATGGCTTCCCACCTGGATGTCCTGGATGTGCAGCCTCAAGCACAGCTCTTTATAAAGGATTTATACCTGTGCTGGGGCATGATTCCAAATGCCCATCTCCCTGCACAGACCCAGAGTGCCCAGGAACAGCATGAAACCAAGCATGCAGTGAACGTGGTGTTTAACAACCTTCGGAGCAGCCTCTCCCAGTGCCTCTCATGAAACTGCTCCAGGGTGTAAAAACAAAGTGATAAATGAGCGTGAGGGGTCCACAGAACTCCTCGTGGACAGGTATGCACATCATAACCGGACAATCTTCCCCCTTGATTGCTGTCTCAGCTTGGGAAACCCAGGATCACATGGCCATGGAAAATAGGAAGTAATACGCAGGAATGCACGCCTGGCTGTGTGGAGCTGGCACCGGGTTTTCTTTTCAAGCTGGGATTGTATACATTTTACATTTATGAATATTTTTGCAAACTGCGGTGACAGAAGGTGCATTTTGTCCTGTTTCTCACTCCTGCAATGTCAGTGTGAGCAGATTAAGCTCGTGGCACGGTAGCAAATTATCCCTGTTGATGGAACCAGCTCCAAAAAGATTACTTAAGAGAGGTGTGTATGACGTTTCCTTTTCCTAATTAAAAATATTAAAGTCTTTCAAGATAATAATCTCAGAAGGTTATGTTAAAGGCTGGGAAATATAGAGGAAAGGGCTGGAAAGGCTTTTCCACTCTGATGGACAGATTTTAGCACTAAGAGCCCAGTGCAGTGTGTAGAAACGGTAACTTTCTATCTGGGTGTAGCTAAGTAATTCAAGATGCTGCAAGTTAAGTGTAACAGGAGAAAGGAAGAAGTTCAAAAACAAAGTCCCAGGCATTTCAGTGCAGTGTACAGTATACTAAATTGTGGTATTACAGAAATTGCTGAGAGTTTGGCCACAAAACGTTTCATACTGCACCAGCGTTCTGCCAGGGCTGGCTTCCAGCAAACCCAGTCGTTTTTTTTTTTTCCTTTCACCTGTGCTTTTTTTTTTTTTTTTTCCCCCTCCTGTTTGTTAACACAAATCAAACACCGTACCAGAGAATTACAGCCCTTGTCCTGAATGCACCTCTCCCTTTATTAAATCAGCATGACTGAAAAGTCACCACGCACCAGGCAAAGACAACTGCAAATCTGTGCTTGCCCTCCCCGTACCACCTGAGTGCCGCTATTATTCCTCATCCTTGGGGAAAGGACCCCATATGTGAGTTTCAGAAACCACCTCAGTAACTCCAAGCATCATTATCAATAGTAGGATGAACTGCAGCTGGGATGCACTGAGAAGGCACGGTAATACTCGCCCTAATCTCTGCATTCATCTCACTGGCCCTCGCTAGGAAGTTTAAGTACATTTACTGGGGATTCTTCAGCCCTTGAAAGGTAGGAAGACATCTATGAGGCTTGACGTACCAGCTAATTAACTTGGGTTTGGGAAAAAAAAAAAAAAAAATCTTCTTATCTACTTAACTTGGAGACACTCTCTTTGTTTTTAAGCCTGCTGACTACCTTCTCTTTAAAATGCACGTTACGTACCAGTCCATAGTATGGAATGTATTATTTTTAACGAGGACCTATTTTAACGTGGACCTAAAACTATTAACATTTGACAGAGGGTTTTTGTGGTTTTTTTTTTTTTTTTTTTTTTTTTTTTTTTTTTTTTTAAGCTATTTGCAGAATCAGTTAAATGACAGTCTATAGCCTGTGTTTTGCAAGACAGGCTACAAAATCCTCATGCTTTCCTTCTGTCCTTAAAAACACGGGCACACGAATGTATGAAGAGCTTGGAAATGAAGCCCCAGATGCACCCACACCTCTCCTCTCTCCCCCCCAACCACAGAACCTACAAAGAAGTTTAAATAAATCTCTCAGGTTTTGCAGCTCAGTCTCTGGAAGTGGGGAATATTGAGGCTGGGAGAAAGTGGTTGAATTCGTGCCTGCAGTGGTTGGGGCACGTGAGTGTTTCCTACAGCTCTCCTGACAGGAACACAGACGTGAGCAACTCCTGTAACATCCCTGCCCAGAATTAAACCACGCTAAAATTTCCTGTGGATGGCACAGAGAGATTTTAAATCCTCACCATATTCCTAACAGATAGAACAGTGGCATGATTGACCAAACTTTTTTTTTTTTTTTTTCCTTCTTCTTTTTTAAAGTACACATATGATGATGCATCATAGTTATAAACAGATGGTATTTGGCCTCCTTCCTATTCTCAACATTTGGAATTCCTAAACTATGTGAATTAAACAATAATATTTTATAAACATACAAGGGATTTTGCTCACTGCTTTGTTAACATAGAAATTATACAATGCTGACATTTATTTAAATTTTAAAAAGTAAACAAGAGTGTGTATTGAATTAAAGCAAACTAAAATCAACAGAGAGAAATATGTTCTGCGCGCACATTACCTACAACGGCACGGGCCTTTTTCGGGGAGACATAATGGGATGAAGCACAAATTGTAGCTTAGACAGTCTGATCCTTTGTGCTCGAAAGGCTCATTTAACACCTCGCTGTAAACAACGGATATTTATACCATAATTGGCCGGTTGACCATCAGTTGTTCATTTACTCTGTAACCTGCTATTATGGAGTTAAAAGAAGTTCCTTTCTGTTGGCTTTTCTAAGGAGCGAAAGTGTGTTTGCAATTTTAGTACCAACTGGATTCAGTCTAACACTTGTACTTAGTATGAGAAACATTTTCATAATACCAAAATTTGGGGGAATAAGAGTATTCTTGCCAGGAAGGGAAGAAGAAAGTATTGGTTCTTAAAAGAAGAATTCTGTTTGCTTGGTTTCCTCTTTCCTTTCCATTTTTAACCCCTTTTTAGGCTCCTCTCGAGCTGTGCAGAATTGAGAAGCACTTAGGTTTTAATCACTATTCCCAGGTCTGCAAAGAGGTTCTGTGATGAATAAATAATGAATCCGAGATTTTAATCAGTGTTATGATTTTTGAAAAGGCTAATTATCATTGTTTACAGACATGCCTTTCCAACGTATTTCCTTGTTTTGCCTCCAAAGCTCCAAGGGTTAAGCCCCTCGCACGCATCCTTCCTATCCCTCCCCAGCGCCGCGCTCCTTGCCCGGGATTTCTTTCGGGGGCTCGGGGGTATTTTTTTGTCCGTTTGGTGTTTTTTGGGGGGGTTGTGTTTTTACCGCAGGAGAGCCGGGGACGGGCGGCCGGAGGCGCGCAGGGCTGCGGGAAGGCTGTGCAAACACGGGCGGCCGCTCCGCACCCGCGGAAAAGCCACGGCGGGGAGGGCGGGGGAGGGAGCGCGTCTCTTCGCCGTCTCTGTGTAGCCACGCTACAGAGGGATCCGATTTTTAAAGGAGAATTTTTATTATGGGTAATGTCGATGCTAAGAAGCGGCGGGCGGCGCGTCCGTCCCCCGCTTCCCGGGGAAGCCGCGCTCCGCTCCGGCCGCAGCGCGGGGATGCGCCGGGATGCGCGGAGAGCACCGCGGGGCTGCCCCGACAGCGATCGCCCCCGGCTCAAGCCCCTCGCGTTGTTATTCTTGTCACGATTTTTTATTATTTATGATTTTTTTTCCGCCCCCCCCCCCCCCCCCCTTCCCCCCCATTTACAGCTGCCACTGGCCTCGTTTAACCCGGTTTACCCAACACCTCCATCCTCTCGGCCACTCGCCGGGATGGGAAAACCTTTTCCGCGGGTGCCAAGGTCCCGATTCCCGAATTCCCCTCCTTCCCCGAGGCCCCGCCGTTCCCCGGGACTCGCGTCCCGCTGCCTCCTCCCGCTCCGCTCCCGCTGCTGCTTCCGCGGGGTGGGGGGAACAACTTCCAACCCCGACAGCCCCTGATTATCCGTTTCCAGCAACAGCTGCGAATCTTCGCTAAGAATCTAAAGAAATATCAGAAGATTAGGCAGCGATGCTATTTATCGCCCTGTAATTAAAGTTCTATCAGTGTTTCTATTATAAAACCTTATTTGCAAGGGCTGGGAACTCAAGAGGCAAAATTTTCCTGCCAAGACGAAGCCTCGCTAAGAAGTATTTCGGTTAAATAAGGTTAGGCTGTTAGAAGGTAAAATCCTCAAGGACTTTCATTAAGGTGCTCATTTATATCTGCAAATACATTGCCAAGTCCTCCAAATCAAGGATATATGAGGAATTTTTTTTTTTTTTTCCCAAAAAATCAAGGATTCGTGGAAAGGTTTTAATAAAATTCACTGGGAAATTATTCCCATGAAAACAATTTGTTTGAAAGAAAATGCCCTCTGGTCTTTTCCACACAAACTAGTCTTGGGCTAGTACATGAGAACCCGACTTAAAAGCGCCTATGAGCAGAAAGGGGTTGGTTAATTATTTTCAACTGTCCTTTCTGGAATAAAAAACAGAGTAAACAGCTTGAACAGGGAAAGGTGAATTTAATTTTCAAGGCCCTTTAACTTTTAATAATCTGAGGAACAAGATGGGAGGTACATTCTACCCTCCCAGTTATCCTGATATAAATTCATTCAAGATTTATATTGGTGTAATAGAGAAGCAGAATTTGCTCCGTGATTTCTAATGAACTGCTGGCTCGGTCTTTAAAAACGCAATTAGAAAAATCTAACCACCTAATTCAGAACAGCTTTGAGCTGAGGCAGAGGTCTCAGTGCTGCAAACAGGGATGGAAGCTGGTCGGTGCCACGGCTCCTTGCTGTGCCTGCAGCACCCAAGTGGGGCTAGGAACACTGGAAATGGTTTGCTACAGAATTCCCTAATTGTTTTAGGATTTTCCTTTCTATTATATGGGAAAGGACAGTTCTCATGTGGAATAAACCTGTGTTTCCTGTGATCTCAAATGCTAAGACAAAATTGTGGGATTAGGTGCCTGGCCTGCTCCTGATGCAGGAGGAGCTGTCTGGTCAGGGCGCTGCTGGTGAGGCTGGCACAGAGTCGGGAAATCCCAGCTCTGACTCTGCACTGAAACTTGTCTCAAAGCCTTGGCGCCGCTGTGTCAGTGCAGGTGAAACACCAATAAATATGAAAGTAAGTCAAGGTTCAATTCTCTTGCTCTGCTCACAGGATTAGGTGTCTGCACTCATCGCTTACTCATGTGTGTAGGAACGACGGGACCGGGATCCCAATTTGTCCCTCTGCCCTTCTGAAGTGAGGGGTTGAAATGAAGCAGCGTGGGGCGACATTCTCGTTTCCTCTGCTGAAACTGAGAGGCAAAACTTCACAGATTGTTTCAGTCTGCAGTGCTGAAGGGGACATTCACTGGGAGAAACATCACCTCTGATCACCTGGAAGCCCTGCAAGTGTCACCTCTGGCTCCCTGGCAGCCCTACATCACTCTCTCAACTGAGGACCTCAAACAAGCCAGGGGGGCCCTGACACACCCTATGATGTGGTAAGGACACAGAATCAGAATAATTTGGGTTGGAAGGGACCTTTAAGCTCATCCAGTTCCAACCCCATGCAATGGGAAGGGCCACCTTCCACCAGACCAGGTTGCTCCAAGCCCTGTCCAATTCAGCCTTGAACACTTCCAGGGATCCTCGCTCCAGAGCAGCTGTGCATCTTTGCCTAAGAATGTAAAGAAATACCAGGAGATAACACAGCATTGCTATTTATTACCCTGCAATTAAACTCCTCACAGAGTTTCTATTATAAAACATTACTTGCAAGGGTTCATAAGAAGGGAAAAATTTTCCACCGAGATGAAGCCTTGCTCACCAGACAGAGCTGGGCATGGTTGAAGTACTGCTGTAAGTTCAGCAGGGCAGAGCTCCACCTCACCAAGGAACTGGGCAAGACCTCCTCTGGCTGTGGAGCTGATGAGGGTGTGCCCAGAGGACAGCAGCAGCCTTTGAGTGCAAACCACACAGCTTTGATGTTTTGAGTCTGCTCACCACAAGCCCGAGTGCAGCTTTACAGCATCCCCTCTTCCCCTTTTATTGGTTTGGAGGATGACTCACTGCGATACTTGAAGCAGTTTGCTACAACTGCGCCATGCCTCAGTTTCCCCAGCAGTAAAGCCAAAAACTATTCCAGTTTGCAGGTGCAAGGCGCAGTGACATTGGTGAACATCCCTGATACACTCTGGTAGGAGTGCAAGGCAGTCCTGTTCCTTGAGTCTTCCAAGGATGGCCACCAGACCTACGCTCATGGGAAGACCACGCCAACCCCACCACAAGCAGTGCCTAAAGCCAAGCTGGGCTTTGGCTGAGCAGAAAGGAGGAGGAACCCACACGCAGAGAGACGGTAACTGCAAAATTACAACTCTGCAGTGCTAGGAGAACAACCACTGTCCACTGGCTCTCCCTGGGCTGTTTTTGATTGCTTCATGGGGTAGTTGTAACAAGAAGTTAAAAATGCTCTCTCTCATGCTGAAAATTGACATTTTAGCTTCTTGATGGTGTCAAAAGTCACAAAGACACTCGTGGGGAGAGGGACCAGCCTGTACCTTTCACCCTTTTCAGGGAGAGGAGCTGCCCTGCCTGATCGAAGGGAAGCTGAGACCACACCTGTCTGCAAAGACAAGACTTACCAGGCTTCACACCTTACCCAGAGTCCTCTTCCTGCTTCTTCCCAGAGCAGAGTTGAAACTCTTGGAATTGCCTCAAGGTTTTATTATCGCTTGCAAACCAAATTCTACTTCATCAGATAAAGACACAATTGCATTCATTGACTCTGACACAAGGATATGCATGGTGATAAACATACAGATAGATGTACACACTTATACATGAATGAGATATGCTAATTAAAAATTGCAGTGGGCACTTTATTAAAAATTTATTGTACAATCTACATCTTCAAAACATTTTACATCAACAAATATTGCGGCGGCTTGACTGCTGGAATCATAAGTGATTTATCTTTAAAAGATTGTATTTGCAACTGGATGCAAAGATTCTTGATGAACTGCCATTACATTTAAACTACTGGTTTTTATTGGAAGTATTTTGATTGTTATCTGTTTGTTCTCCATCCTTGAGAGAAATAAAACAAGTGTCTCGGCTTTCATTTTATCGGATAGATGGCACCATGTAGCATATTTCCCATGCTAGTTTGAATTACAGCTGTTTATCCTTCAGCTTTCTTTAAGATTAATTAAATGCAAATGTAACTCCGTGAATCATGGGATTACCTGCCAGACCCCTTATTAATACCTTCACTTAAAAAACCCCTTTGCCAGAGAGTCATTAACTTGCCATAAAAAAAAGAAAAAAAAGGAAAAAAAAAAAAAAAAAAAAAAAAAAGGAAAAAGAAAGAGAGAGAGAGAGAGGGAAGTGCTCAAGCAGCCCTTTGCCTCCCAACAACCCGGAGATGGCTGCCCAATTAGTCCGGCAGCATTCGGATCCTCCTTTCAGGCCCTGTGGCCCTTTGAGGACACAATAAGGCTCCAATGATAACCTGGCAACCTAGGTAGAAACTCAGCCAAGTGTGAGCGTTTGAAGCTGCAGCTTGGCTGCCATCGTGTCGGCGAAAAGAAAGAATTCAGGCACCATGTCATCCAGTACAAAGGATAAAAACAGATTCAACCGGAAATTCAATGTGGCACCACATATGGGATACATGAGTGCGGTTACACAACAGGCCACATATTTTTTTTGAACAGTCTCCTGCATGTGATGCCGAGGACATGTGTAACCATCATAACGTCTCTAAGAATCTGTATTTAATTTGAGCTGGGGTGGTGGCAGGGATTGGAGATCTGAAGCCGCCACAGGTTTGTGGCAGATGGCTCTGTGTCAGCTATGACAAGCAGCCAGGCTCGGCTTCCTCTGCAGATTTTCTTTTCTCTCTGATCAGGTAAATATGGGCACACTCTGGAAACTTCCACAATTCTGCCTGAGGCTGCAAGTTTGTGACTTAGCCCCATCTGTCACAAATCTTCCCTCGGTTCTGCTGCGAGCAGAGACCTGAATTTACTGCCGAGCGCTGCCCAAGAAAACCCGGCCGTCTCGCCCTGCGAGGAAGCACAAGAGAGAAGCACGGGGAGCCGTGTTAGAGCCTGGGACACAAAATGCGGGAAGGATTTCAGGAGGGGTGGGAGCCAGTTGGTCAAAGAACACTTCTGCGGTGTTATTTAAAAACGGGGTGAATTCAGTGGGGTTTTTTAGGACAGGTAAGCTGGTCATCAGGCCCAGGTTATTTGTTCCCTCTGCTTTACCGTGGTCTCAGTGGATGTTTCGAGGGCTGAACACCCTCAGGGACCAATGTGCTCGTCTCACCCTCAGAAATGGCACAGCCACGAGCAGGGCCTAGTTCTGCTTGACCATCATCACTCCGGACTTTACTTGCGAATAATTTTTTTTTTTTTTTTGAGGAGTGATAACTCTGCAAAGATCTGGACATTCATTTTTTTCAAGAAACGAAATTCCATCACTATCACTCCACCAACAGCTCCTAAATATGTGGAGATCAAAAGAAGCAAAGTTTTCACATAAAGCAGTATCTTCCCATAAAGAACAAACAGCATAATGTCAGTAGCAGAACAGTATTTTTCATAAAATAATCAACTTGTTTCTAGTGTCCTAAGATCAGAACTGAAGCACTTAATATCTACTCTGCCATCATTAGACTTCAGAGTTAACCTTTAGAATTTAATAAGGAGTGTTCATCCATTCAGACTGGCTCTTTCAGGACAGCTGGAGTTCAAGCACACAATATTGATTTAGCGTAGATTTTATACACTTTTTAAAAAAATCACCTTAACAAAATTAAGATTTTGAGACTAATTTTCCACACAAAACGTGAGATTTGGAAGGCAAGACTGGAATGATTTATGATTACAGAGCCAATTTGTATTGCGTCAGATTACTCTGTGATCCAGCTCTTCACTCTGCAAGCACGGGGGAAGAATCAAGGTGGAAAACAGTTTGTAGCAATTATTTTTGGAGTATTTTCCAAATTTTCAATTTTCAAACTCCAAGCACCTTTGGAAACCACCATCAAAAGAGACCACAGTTTTACATGAGTTGGGTTCACTGTGAGGCCCAGGGCAGTGTTATTTAATACACCTCAGCAGAGTAACAGTATTTCCCTGACCAAACCGGTGTGTTCTGCAGCTTCTTACACTGACCTTTTAAAACTCACCTAATTTTTGCTGTCTTTAAACAAAAAGCAATAAATGTTGGATGAAAAATCTAAGCAGTATCTTGCAGAGGATGGCTCAGAACACACTGACTGTAACAGTGGGAAAACAGTTTAATGCCCTTTCCCCTCAAGGTAATTTGTACTGGGGAAAAAAAAAAAAAAAAAAAAAAAAAAAGTTTTCATGCTTTTTGCAACTTTTCTTCCCTTCCTATTTCCTTTGACCCATTTCTCCATCTACTGTTTTGAAGTGGCTGTGGCTCATCTGCCAGTTTTCATTTGCTTTCTAAAACTCCCCTGGAAGCTATCTAATACTGTCAGAATGAAAAGTTCCAAGTCCGGGTGTTTATGCTGAAAGTTGTCCCCATAACTGCTTTAGTCCTACCCTGAAAACGCAGCCAACTGCTGTGAGCTACAGACCAACATTTGGGGACATGGTGATCACGGAAATGTTGGATTAATGGTTGGACTCAATGATCTTAGGGGTCTTTCCCAGCCTAAATATTTCTATGATTCTGTGATTTTCAGAGAGCTGGAGTCTCCTGGATATTTACCTCAGAGAGCCAAGAAAGAAGTTCAGGTGCAGGCCATTTACACACATCTAGATCTGCACATATATCCATTTATCTATGGCTGGATCCCAAAATCAGGCAACTCCAACTCCCTTCCTGCCAGATCATTTCTTCCATGGTGAGGATCCGTGTTAGCCAGGCTGACCTCCCTCTACCACAGTTACTTGAAGACCTAAGGTTCACCCAAAATGCTTAAATTGTGTCCCACAGCCCAGCACACCTTCCCACCTGTGCAAACCCCCAAACTAGAGAGGGGTTTCTCTGTATCAGCCATACACAAGGAATGGAAAGTGTCAAGACTCCAGTCTAACCTTGATGTGATCCTGAGCATCTTAATCCAAGTTTGAAGTCAGTACTTTGAAACTGGCCCTTGCTCTGAGCAGAGGCTGGGCTGGTGACCTCCAGAGGCACCCTCCTTAACTAGTCTGTGATTCTGTGCTCCAAATAAGTAATGGAAATTTCCTTTAACATCAAAAAAATCTTTATGTTTTACATATTTTCCTCAGGAACACAAGCCTAAGCACTGGAACAGAGATGGGAGAGGATGGACACAGAGCTCTGCCCTCCAGAGTTCCTGTGACTTTCCCACACAGACTCAGAAGCAGATCTAAACCACCTCTGAAACCATTTTAAACCACGTTCACTGGAAACTGAGCAGCTCAAGAGGCAAATACAAGTTTCTCATCTGTGTTTCTAACCTCCTTCTGACCTGCACTTAATGCTAGCCAGGTAAAAGCAGAAATTCAATACAATTCCCTCTTTTTCAACTCAGTTAACATTCTCTGCTAATGAACAGAAAGCCAGCAGGATGGATGGAAATACTTGCACTATTTGCATACCCTATAAAGCTCTGAATTAACTTTATCAGCCCGGGACAAAAGATCTGGAGAACACTGTAAGCAAACATCTGCTCAATATACATTCACCATTAAAAAGTAAACACTAGGATTGGCTCCATAAGGAACAGGTTGGGAACTATCAGAGCACTACACATCACATAAACTGATGGCACGGCCCAGAATTCTCTGAAGCAATGATCACACCAGCACAAAAACAGCTCTCAGGCATCAGAACGGCTTGAATGATGAGAGATTAGAATATAAACATGGAATAACATTCACAAGGAGAGACTGAAAAGTCTGGGATACTGTAAATGTTTGACAAATGTTTATAAAATAATGGATGGTACAGTAAAGATGGATGGGGAGCTCCTGCTTCCAGGCGACCAACTCCAGAACAAGAAGACACTCAACGCAACTGAAGGTGATAAAGGAAAGGTGATTAATTAACTGAGCTAATTAAGGAAATTATTTAGGCACCACCATAAACATATTGTAGAATCATGGAATGGTTTGGGTTGGAACGGACCTAAAAGACCACCTCATTCCAAGCCCCTGCCATGGGCAGGGACACCTTCCACTAGACCAGGAAAAATGAATTTCCCATGGAGTTTTGCTGGGGATTGGGTAAGGATAAAGGCAGAGGCACCATTGCTGGCTCTCACATGGCCTGTACAGGAACTGTGAACAACAGGTCTGAATGGCTGATGGGACATCTGGCATCAGGCTCCACTGCATCCTCACGTGCCCAATGCCCTGTATCTTACACTGAGAATGCCTCCTGCTGCTTCCCTAGCTTTGGTTAAATATGAAAGCTGGACCAGGAGCAGTTTTCCCTTCTACGTGTTTCACTGAAATACCCAAGATACGGCTTTATTTCATATCAGAGAAAAAAGAAAAGGAAATTAAAAAAAAAAAAAAAGGAAAAAAAATAAAGTTTTGTTAGAACTGCCCTATACAGCCAAATCCTGAGACTGGAAACAATTCAGATGTCTATGGTCTAACTGGGATCTTAATTTGATTTTACAGCAGTTTAATCCCTTTGAAATCAGCAGACTTCCTTCTACAGTGGTGTCAGAAAAGAAAAAAAAAATCATGCCATGTGTCTTTTCATAGGCAGGTGAGCTTCTGTAGTGTGATGGAAATGAGAAGATGAATGTCAGAAAGTGGGCCAAATTCTTTTCTCCGTTAAACAAGCATGAGTGAGAGTAGGATTTTTCTGTAGGAACTGAAGCTGACAGCATGTCAACCAGCACTCATTCAGCTGGGAGGGCTGGGAGAGATTATTTAAAGTTGTCAGCTCCTTCCATGCCTGGCTTTTGGCAACTCTTCTTGTCCCTTTCCACTGTATACTCTTTATACATGCTGTTTTAAATTAAGAAACTCAAGTGAGGAAACGGAAAGGTAAACTTTAAGAAAATAATGCAGAAACAAATGCTTTGCCCTATTTTATTTTATTTATTTTATTTTAACTTTAAATCTACTAGATAGGGCACTAACAGGTCCTGTGGTGTGCCCTGACCAATGCCCTGTTGTCGTTACTTGCTTCATTCCGGTGCTTACTTTGGCAACCAAAACTACCCATAACTAGAGTTTGACTCCATGAAACTGGAACAGAACAAATAATTGATAACAAATGAGATTTGCTTCCCTCTCATCTCCATCTTCTGCTAATAACTGGCAGAAGGCAAGGCTGAAATGCAGATGAGCCAACCCTGAGTGCTGTGTGAATTCTCAGGGTGAGCAATACATCATCTGGAAAGGTTTCCATAGGTGCTTACATTATAGACATTTTTTCAGAAGTCTGCCAGCATGAATCTGCTCCGTGGAATTAAGCTACTGCAGTTTAATGCCTTGGTCTGTTCATTTTCACAGGGATGTTCCCTATGTCCAGTCCCTACACTCACTGCCCTGCTGCCATTTATCTCCTTCCTGCCACTAATTTTGTCAGCACAAGCATTGAGGATATCTGAAGGAATAAACTGCCTGTTTAATTAGCCACTGTGTAATTATTATAGATATCCTGAGTAAGAAAATCCCAACAATATGTAAAAGGATAAGCCAAGGTGATTACCTCCCAACTTGTGGAGCAGAATCCCCAACTAGCAGAGAAAAGCACTATTTGCTTTTAAAGCATTTCTACTTCCAAAATTTCACAGATACTTGATAAATATGAAAGATAAGGAGCTGATTAATATTGACCCTTGTGCTGGGAATCCCTTTTTTAGTCCACTAAAGCAGAGATAATATTACAGTGATCTGAAAAAAAGTGAAAATACGGCGCAAGTGCTGCCCAGCCTTCAGGATTTCACTCCGTTCAGCCTCCTTACAAAGCAGCATCACTCCAGCTGCAATGACCTTATCAGCACAGCTCTAAGCCAGCATTTTCCAGGAGGTTTTGTGGATGGTCCACTGTGAAGGAAGACTAGGTTTACGTGGGTGTAGGCACAAAAGGACAATTCTAACAGTATTCTCCGAGCTGATCCAAAGCCTATTAAAGACAACAGGGATATTTCCTCTGGTGCTCACAGGTGCTGGATTAGGCCCTGCTTTCCTCATTTTAAAACAATCCTCCACTCAGCTCCACAGCTACCTGTTGCAGAGGTTCAGCACTGACACTCAGAAGATCAGCAAATCCCATGCATGAGGGGCAGGATAAACAGCTTCTGCCTACTAATCATCCCAAGGAATTCTTAAAAAAAGAGGAAAAGTCCTTCAAGCAAATCAGCATTTTGCCTACGGGGCTTGCACACACATTTTTGACCTGCACTATTTTATATCAGTATTTTTTGCATGCCTTGGCTCTGTGTTCAGGATCCATGTGGGAGAAGATCCATGTGAATGCAACCATTAGCTGAGCTTGGAAGTACTGGGAAATGCCAAGGTAAACATTTAAGGGCTGTTTTCCCTTTGAAGCCCCCATGCCTAACTCTACGATACTATTGACTCAAGAAGTAATGCTGAACACTGGAAGTGTTCAGTCAGCATTTTAAACTATTATGAGCTACCTTCTGAACCATTGCCAAGTTAATAGACAATGAAAGATAATGAGCTTGAAATTGGGTGTTAAATTGCATTTTTGGTTCTCTCCTTTTTTTTTTTTTTTTTTTTTTTTTTTCCTTGAGGTTTAACTGTTTCCTGCAGAAATAACACCATCTTTGATGTATCATTATGTAAATGTCTATTTTTAGGTCACAAAAAAAAATAGTCAAGGCGCAGGCTAAGCCCTCGCTGCTCCCGCTAGGTGTGTGCGGAAAAGGGGAGAGGGGCAGATGAGACACAGCAAGACCCAACACTTCTTGGTCCCCAGAGGGAGGGAGGGAGGTGGAGGCATGAGGTTGGGTCTGCTGGCAGCACAACTCCAAATTAAGGAGGAGATTACTCGACCTGCTCATGAACAGTGAGGCTGGACAGCCACAGCCAGGGAATGCTCCAAGAACCGCATTTGTACCGCACAGGTTAACACGAGGAGTATTTCCATGCACCTCCAAGCCTTTAAGGACTTTCAGCGGAATTCAGGGGTTTTCACGAGCTGGAACACCTCTGCTGTGCAGGGGTGATGTGTATCCAACCTGCCCACGGCAGAGCCAGGACAGTGAAAGTCAAAAACCGCTGTGAATGTACGAAGCAGCATGCAAAAATCTGCAGTTATTCTTCTGAAAGCAGCATCGTGTAGTAACGGCTCTTCACTGGGATAATGTAAAATTTAGTGCTTCATCTACATTCAAATTATAAAAAAAAGTGTGACTCCCATCAGTGTAAATACACCACTTAAAGCCATGAAAGTTGGCCTAGCATCAAACACTTGGGCAAAACCTGAATGGAGAGATTGCCACTGAACCTGGAGTTTGTCTACAGAAATGACTGAAAAGAAGAGGACATGATAAATACCAGCAAATTATGCTCCCAATAAACTTTAATGCTCAAAACACCATATAGAGCAAAGAATTAAAATAATAGTAATTATGAAAATCACTCAAATCATTCCAGAAACCAAAGAAATCTTACCTGATACCTGTTACCTGCATTTTTGGAAGATTAAATTAGGATAGGAAGGTAGGCTTATCCTCATTAGTATAATTGTAGGATCTTTCTTTATTTTCCTTTTAAACTAATGAGTTGCATTAATCCAGGTTCATTTTTATAAGCCTCTTGGGGCCAAATGTAAAGGACAGTCATTTTAGAAAACAGTAAATTAAAAAAAAAATGTAGCATGCATTAAGTGCACGTATTTCATAAGACCTAGGTTAATACAACTGGCATCTAGTTTAATTAATCCTTGTTAGTGTAACGACTAATATCCCTCCCTAGCATGTTTCCTTTAAACATTAGTATGTTAATTAAATGTTGTTTTTTTAAGGGTGGGTTTTTTTCCCTTTGTACTTCAATATGGCATTATATCATCTAAAACTATTCCAAACAACTACCTTATAGAGATGTTTCCTTACAATATCTGGTCTCTTGCAGAAATTCTGAAGCCTTTTAAAAAGCTGTTCAGGTGTAGAATACAGATATTCAGCTGCAGGAAAAACAGATACATTTTTAATGAAACAAAAACCTCAAAGCACACACTCGATATTAGTCACTTTACTAATTAAAAATGCATATTGCTCTGTGCCGCCTCGTGTTTTACATTATTTAAGCATGATTTTATAAGGTTACCTCAGCTCACAAGGATGTTTAATGCTAAATAAGACTGTGTAGTTGTGCTGTTTAGACATCTCCTTTGGGTGATTAAAATACATTATTCTAATGTAACACAATGCATATGTGATACATTTAGTGATGAGATTTTTCAAAGAACTGGTACTACATTAGTGTGTATCCTGTACTGCAGTTGCATACTATTAACTATTAAATTGTTTAAATAATTTGGCGTGATTTTCAGGCCTGGCTTTTTTTTTTTTTTTTTTTTTTTTTTTTTTTTTTCCCCCTTCCCTCTTCTGTGTATCAAAAAAAAAAAAAAAAAAAAAAAAAAAAAAAAAAAAAAAAAAAAAAAAAAAAAATCTGCAAACCATTGCAGCATCAGTGACCTTTTAACAAAAATCTATCATTACGGGATGTGTATGCTAACAATGAAGAATGCTATTTCAAAACTTGCTTTTGTGATATCTTAAAAGAACAGATGGCAAATATAAACTTCGTCTAATGTATTAAAACACATAAAATTTGCCTTAACACTAACATGCTGGCTTGCCAAATAAACAATTGCTTTCACTCAAGTTTATTCCCAAACTTTGGATTTTAGCAGGAATCACGTTACTGCAGCAGAAGGAACAGGCAACAAAGCAGCTACCTGGGAAGATCTCTGGGTACACCAAGGCTTTGGGACACAGCGGGAAACAGCCACAATGCACAGCCTCGATCCTGAGGATTAGAAATCACAAACACACAAAAATAGACATTAGTCAGTCAAAAAACTTATTTCTGTGCAAGAGCCTTGAGGTTGCCTGCATGCAGCAAGAGGGAAGCATTTTTTTTTTTTTTTTCTTCAGCAGCATAATCCTTCTAAATGCCAAAGTTGCTCTTTTTAAAGAAAATTTTATTGATCATATGAATTACATAGAACAGAACAGCGAGCATATGTTTTGTTCGCTGAATAAATCAAAGCGCAGCTCTGCATTTTTTTGTTTTTTAAATACTGTTTAACACATTTTATAATCAGCAGACAGACACATGTAACAACATGGTGAAGTATGGACGGCTTTGCTTAATAATGCTTCTGGAAAACAAGGGGCACGCTGGCTGCACCAGGGCGTGCTCGCGGACACACACGCACCACGCTCACCTGGCACAGCAGATACTCCCCTCAGACTTCCAGACTCCAAAGGTTACAGCTAAATATAACCCAGGAACAACTTACAGCATGCTCCAGGCTGGGATATTTCAGCTTATTCACGTGCTTTGGATAATTTCCTTTATTTTTTGTGACATAAACTGCTGTATTTTCTAATAACCGCTGACGAAATTCCTTTGCCAAAGCGCGCGAAGCTTCGTACTTGCTTTTTTTCTCTTATTTTCCCAAGTAACATTTTGCATATCTCCCGTAACATTGAACCCAAATATTTTAGAATTGCACCGCAGCGGCGCAAAGTTTTCCAGTAGCCGAGCTGTCCCATTTGGAGTTCACATTTTAACGGCTGAATGGGTTAAAGACATCCAGGTTTCAGTTTATTTTTTTCACATAATAACCATTGATCTGACACAATGTCCCTCCAGAGATACAACTGTAATTTCTGTTGGCCAGAAATTACACAGTGAAATTCAAAACACTTCTTAAAATATGTTTATTTTATGAGAGGCTTTGAATTTCCTCCAACATGTTGACCATACGAGGGCTTTATTTTTAACTTCAGTTTCCCTCATTCCCTAGAATAAAAAAAAAAAAAAAAAAAAAAAAATCTGAAATCTTGTCAACGTTCACCTTTTCTATTTTCAGTGACAACACAAAGGCTTTTGCTATCTCCATGTGAATGTCAGGTTTGGTACTTTATTACAGGTACCCTGAAAGGACTCTGTTTCCTTTAGATCTACTCAATTTTAAACATGAAAAAAAGAAAATAAAGAATAACATTTACGGCTTTCATGCTAGAAAACTATGCATATCCACAAACCCCAAAGACACATTTCTCTGCAAATGCTTTTGCTAAGAAATGACTGCTGTTTTTTTTCATAAACTTTTAAAATTTGTAATTTATGGTTTTTTTTTTTAAATAACATATGCACTTCAGATTGCATTTTAAACATTAACAACAATTTCAAAGTGTACATCGTCTAGCACTATATTTTTTACCAAAGGGAAATGTTTCTGATGTGTGATTTAATTGATGATTTCAGTTCTTAAATATTGTGTCATATGTCAAAGCAAATAGATTTTTAAAGTTTTCTTTAATCTAGGAGAAAAAAAAAAAAGAGTGAAACTGTGGACATTTCAGTAATAGCTCAGATCACTAAGTTATGTTAAAATATTTGCTTTTTAATCATATCGTCTGCATAAAAAAAAAAAAAAAAAAAAAAAAAAAAAAAAAAAAAAAAAAAAAAAAAAGAAGAACAGCTCCCTAAAACAAAACTGCAGGCCAAGATGGGATCTGAGTCATCGTTTGAGTATGAAATTTCCCCTTATGAAAAACCTCTACCAGGATCATGAATTAGTAAAATCAGTATTTAATGCCTCTGTGGTTTGCTGGATGGAAGTTAAAAATTTGGAATTCTTTCACTTGCAAATGATCTTATTTGCATACTCCTTTGCTTCCCTTCTACACCAAAGTTCAGGTGCATTTTTCTGACCAGTCCCAACTATAAGTAGTAAGTTTTACTACCAACCTTACACCTTCCAGTTTTCAGGACCTAAAGATCAAATCAAACTGGGCAGAGCTCACACTGACACAGACTTTGGTGCGAGGGTAGCACAGGGAATCCTTTATTTTCCATGCAATTCTGTCCTTTCCCAGAAAAGTATCATATCATAACAATAATACAATTACTCTTCATTTCAATCCTTAAGCACTACTAGTTAAATAATAAATAAGAGTTCCGATTGATCTATTGTTAAAATGGCTAGTAAACGGTCTTTTTATTCCAATTAACAAATCATCTGCTAAATCTATGAATCTTAATATTCAGGTCTATTCACTTCAATTCATACAATTTATCTGCAAATAGTTGTTGGGCTTTTGATTCTAAATATAATTAGCTGATAATTTTGCTTGGCTGAATTACTTTTCTGGAGGGCCTGCTAAGGCTCTCAGTCGCATTATCTAGCAATAATGAATCTGATAGGTGAAATTTTTTACTGTAATGAGGATGAGACACAGTTGTGACACCTGAGTCTAGTAATAACAGAAGACTGCTAATTATCGACAGCACTTTTTTGTGTGATGCACAGAGAAAAAAAAATCCCTCATTATTAAAAAATAAAAAGTTACAATTATAAGTGACACCGGAGGAGAGTAAATAAAATGGAGTGATTAAAACATTGCTGCTTTAAGGGTGTTTTTAATTAAGTGGAAATGCTAATGTTGTCATACTTAGCAGATGGGATTAAAATTAGTTATTGTAAGTAACTCATATTTTATGTTATGGTTTCCACAGCATGTCTACAAGATCTAAGAAAGTGATACATTCCATAAGACATTTAAAAAATGAAATTCTCATAGTCTTTACAGCTCATAATAATGAACATCATGAATAAACTATTGAAAAAAAAAAAAAAAAATCCTGCCAAGGCTTTTACCATCATGACTTAACTCGCATGGAAT
>NC_053456.1:3631118-3646118 GCF_015227805.2 Hirundo rustica | reverse complement strand
AAAAATGGCAAAATCAAAACTAAGCCAATTGAAGTATCACCAGTCCAGCAGGCAACAGATATGACAGAACTGACAAATAACCTAATCCCCAGTCTATTTTTACAGACTGATGAGGCCGAGGGATGCAAGTCTACACTACACGAGAAAACACATACGAGCTAAAACATCAGATATTTCGACACTCGCTTGTCATTAATGTACATTTTAAAAAGGTTTAATTTATTACAAGTGCACCCAGTACAGGATTTGATTATTCTCTTTACTGCCATAATATCTCAGGCACAAAGTTGTGTGCCTGAATAAAATCTATTTATTTTGCAGACAGGTGAAACTGTTCACTGAGTTGTGGTTCTGCAGAAGCCAAGAAACGGAAGGACTGTCCAAAAGAGTGGTATAAAAATATTAAAGATTAATGACCACTTTCATGCCAGATACAAACCAGAAGCTCTCCACAGCAGTCCTTAACCTAACATTTGAGAGGAAACTAAGTGTTTTCACCTGCTAAAATCTCAGTCTGGATTTCAGATGAGCGACCTTGACCTGAAAGATTTTGCTTCCTATCTGAACCATCCAATCACCCACACCTATCTCTCTATTTAAATAAATACAGAAGTGTTACTGAACAAAGTCATAAATAAGGTCTTGCTCAGCCAAGTAAAATAAAAAACGCTTACTGACTTTAATAGTTTTAATTTTACAATGTATCAATATTATTTAGTTTCACAGCTAGGAAAAAATTAAGCACATTCTTTAAGATAAAAAAATACATAAATGAAAACTACTTCTGGAAGTATCTAGTTTATGGTAACTTTAAAGTAAAAAAAAAAAGAAAGATACCTGGAATTTCACTGAAAGTCTCTCCAAGGACGGACACATGGAAAGGCAGATCTTGCTCTTTCAGCTTCATCAGGACTTTAAAGAAAGTTTCAGGATCTTTGTCATGCTCCCTTAAAACAAACAGAATTTATCTCAATTTACTGTTTACACTTAGTTGTGAAATTATGGGAGGTTTTTTATTTATCAGAACACTAGTCCTCTACAACTGTACTTTTGGGGATTAGATTTATTCAAATAATTTCCCCTCTTTGCTTCTCCCCGGTGGCTGAACATTTTCCTCAATGCAGCACTTGGGGTCAAAATTCAGTTTCATCAGATTCTTCTCTCTCTCTTCCCTGTCCTCAAATGATGCATTTACTCTTCAAATTATCAGCTTTGAAAGTGAGAAGGACTGAGTACCTACCTGAAGGCAAAATCAATTTAAAAAATTGGTAGGGGGAAAAAAAAAAAAAAAAAGGTTTTGGGTTTGTTTTTTTTCCCGTCCAAAAATTTTGTATATGATTTCCATTACAATTCTTTTTTCTTCAGGAAAAATAGGTTAAACAAAAACTTCCCCTAAACCTACACGATTTCTCAAAATAGAATTGTAGGAATCCATGCTATACTCATTAAAAGCTTCTGATCCATCCAGTGCCTTAGATAAAGAAAGGAATAAACTATGATGAGGCACTTTCTACCTTTAGATTTTTAAGGAGTTAACTGGAAATGAAAACAGAATACAAGAAACTTGTACGTATTTATAATTTCAGTTGACGATAATATTAAAAGTTTGAATGTGTATGACACTCAATGACATGAAACAAAAGTTAGGCTATCTAAAAATAAATTACCCCCCCAATTTTATGATCTATCTTGCTTTCTAGCACAAAATGAAAAGTTCAAAATGTATCGCAAATGATTTAAAATTCCCAAATTCCTTAAGTTATATTAAAAGTGGAATGAGATAATTTCCTCACTCTAAGGTGAATATTATATCATGCATTTAATTACTCTGCTTTAAATTATTGTATTTCAACAGATGTGCACCATATGACTTTAAAATATTTTGGATTTATTTATTATTTAGAAAATTCCACCATTTTCCTTCCTGTATTAAGGGAAAAATCTATATCTCAGCTGTCCTGCTGTCTTTCCTCACAGCATAATTTTGCAGAATGAAATCTGTAGGTCCCTCACACTACTATATGAAAGATTAATAATTGTATCATTCAGGAAATCTGAAGCCAAATTACATCTGCAGCTCTACACATGTTAATTTCTCATTCAGTCAATATTTTTGGTTTAGGGAATTAAAATAAATTAATCTTATAATTAATGTAGCTTCCCTAGGCTGAAAACCTCCAGGAATTGTGGAGTTTTCAGAACTAGATACATTTTCTTAAAATAAAGCCAGACAATAACTGCTTTAAGAAGTCCTCCATCCTTCCAATTTGTTTTATTCCCAATAATAAGGAGGAATGCAACTGCATAAGCCTTGTAATTTGTTTCACATCTGTGAACCAGGAGTTTCCACGGCAATTCCAGTACCCCAAGTGGATGCAAGCACTGGTTTGGAGGGTGGATTTCTCCCCGTTGCAAAGACACCAGATCTCCGACTATTAGTTTGCTGCATCCTCACGCTTAAAAGAGCCACCTGTTTCTGGTAGGTAACTTCTGTGCAGAAACTTTTGCCAGTATTGAGTTCCCGCCAAATGCCCAGCTCAAAGAGCCAACACAGGATCGCACGGATTCGGATTTGGCTGGAAGAGAACATCCCCAAACATTATGAATGCTTGCAAGGAAAACTTCTACGATGCTTTGGGTCGGTGCAATTCATGACAGAATTTCCCCTGAACCTCAGTTTCCCCCGGACAGGCTTCTGTGGGTGCTTTGTGAGCGATGCCACGAGCCCACCCTGGCTCGGCTCATCCCGGCGGACCGGCGCGTCCCCGCGCGTGGAGCCGGCAGACTCGACAGCCACAACGCTGACAGGGATCTTTCCAAGCGCTTCACAGCCCCGCTATCAGCTTCGCAGTCACAAAAAGTCCTTCCAGCAAAGGATATGCTTTCCCTCTCGCTTTCCAGAAGAGACCAGGGGTCCCAGAGGCAGCCAAAAGTGGAGGATGCTGTTGGAACCACATTGTCAAGGAGCTGGCAGGAGAACACGGAGCCTTACAGCTCGGCGAAGCCACATAAGCTGCACATATTTAGGAAAACTGATAGGAATTGGAAGTTGCAGCTTTGTTTAATAGGTGGAGAAGAACAGAAGGAAAATTTGGCACCCAGAAGGAATGCTGAAAGGGGAAACGTTTCCTCTGCACTGGAGCCTCTCTTGCGGGCTTTCTGTCGTAGGTGAACCTCCTTCCATCCCCCCTTATAAAATGTTTCCCTTTTAGGTGACACTCCCAGATTTTAATGACACATTTTTGTGAACCTTGTAGCTTTTCTATTTGGGAGCTCATCTTAAGTGATTTTATCAGTTCCTGTGACTTCTCCACACCACAAGCTTTTTATTTTCAGTTAAGACCTCCAGAAACCTCCTGGCCCATGTACCTACAGACTGCAGTGTATTATTATTCTTGCAGGATACTGAAGGTATTAGCTGCTCCTGGTAGAAACAAATAAATAGTACAAGACCACCTCTTTCCTTCATCAAAAAGGAGAGAGCTCTGTTTCTTGGCTGACATGGAGAAAATCATATACAATCCAGTCTGCCTTACTCAGCAACAACTGCTAAACACACCAGATTGCCATAGCAGTGATCGTGGAAAAAGATGAACGCAATATGGAATGTCTGTTCTGTAAAGATCTGCTCAAAATGATGTGCACTTTTGGCTGCATCTGTTGCATTTTTGAGCTTTATTAAACAGTATTAATTATATATACTCCATTTCCTGAAGAAGAGCTGCAAAACAGTAAAAAAGCTTGATATTAAAATGCAAACTTTTCTTTTAAGATACTATGTTTGGGGAAAAATCAGGCTAATGTGACTCCAGGGTCTGGCTTTGTTGTTTAGTTGAGGTATTTGAAATGCTTTTGTATTTTCACTTTATTTGATAGGCATCTGGTAAAGGAAAAATAAGACCTGGGCATGGTATGAAGATGCTCTAAATTTCATCCTAAGAACATGAAAACATCAGAGTGACCAAACTACAGCTGTAATGCCACAGAACAGGCACAGACACCACACCTACGCTCAGATTAGAGTGCCCTGCCTTGGAGAAATTCCATCTCCATATTCAAATACTACACAGCTCTCATTTTTATCCAGGATTTTTTTATTATTGGCTCTTACCCACAATTTAAGAGAGACATCTGAAGTCTCTCCTAGGAACTGGCTGAGGTTTAGTGATGTGGGTAGGGGTATGTGGCCCAGGGTTCATCCTGAATTAGTAACTTCCCTTTGTAATTTGATATAAAGCTTTGAGAAGTGTCCTTGAACAAGGAATGGGAGTGTGGTGGGAGCAGCAGCAGCACTACTGAGCCTCCATTATTATCTCTGCCTTGGATTTCCTGCTCAAAAAATGGGTGTGACAGTATTATTTTTTCACCACAGAAGGATGCTGTCAGGATTAATTGATGACTTGACATCCCACTTTTCAGCCTAAAGTGATTTTAAAAAGCAACCTCATAGCACTATGGTGATGCTCCTCTATACAATCAATGGCGATATTCTCCAAAACACCCTTCTGCTCTTCAGGGATTTTGGGAATTCAGCCTGAGTCCTCGAGGCATACCCATTGCTGGGACTGGAAGCAGAGTACATGGAGTCCACCTAAACTGGAGTTATTCTCACCCACATCCCTGACCAGTGATGGGAAACATCTAAAAAAAAAAAAAAAAAGCAGAATTTGGCCCTCTATATTATTCAATGAATATTCATCTCTTGAATTTGGGTGAAATTCAGTAAGAGACACATATGGTCTTCTCTGACTTTAGTTTAATTTTTTGAGTATATGTAAACTTATCCTACATGGTGATAATCACAGTTATTTAGAATTTGGAGGAAGGCACATCTAGCAATGCAACTAGAAAGTGGAAGAGTTGTGGAAAAGCAGAACAACATTGCTCAAAGGGGGAAAATAAATGCAGTCATTAAAAATACGTATTAAAAGCTGGGGTAAATGCATTTATCAGTTAAAAAATAGTGCAAAACCAGGGGAAAGAGTTTTAATATTTGAGAAAATACTCCATAAATGCCATGTAATGCTTGTGAAAGACACAGCCCTGTGGTGACATCTCTGTGAATGACAGAATCATTTGGGCTGGAAAGGAATTTGAAGACCATCAAGTCCCACCATTAAGGCATCACACATTCTGAAAGTGTTACAATTAAACCCAGCTAAAAACAATCTTAATCGTAGGACACTGAGCATGGGAGATTTTCAGAATCACAAACTGTGCAGGCATGTAGTAACATTTCACTTTGCAGAGTTCCTTAAATCCATGGAACTCACAGTGGCTGCAGCACCTTCTGCCTCCCCATTCCCCAAAATCACCTTCATGTCAGATGGGACAAGGTGGGAAACGGCACAAAATCCTCAGAAGTTGAAGCAGCATTTTAATTTTATATTTTTAAAAATTTTGTTAGGACATATAGCAATAGGTAAAAGATGGGTTTCTGCCTGGCTAAAATGATTGCTAGAAGAGGGCTGTTAAAAGAGGCCAGTGAAGAATCACTCATTATTGATGAAGCTGGGCAGCAATCACGGAGATCAAGGACTGGTGAGCCAAAAGACATCCTGGGAGAAAAGAAGGGGACAGGGGACAGCAGCCAGGAAAAGGCATGGCTGGAGCAGCGCACAGGGAACGTGTGAGGGGCTGGGCAAGTCCATGAGCACAGAATCAATAATTAAAAATAGAGAAAATAAGGTTTCCAAGGCACAGACCTTGGTGTGGATGACATCAATCCTTTTCTTTTGGGAAAGTAAAGGAATGGGGAGCAAGTCTGGCATCAAACAAGGCAGAGGTACTGGGCAAAGTAATTCAAGGAATAAGAAAAACACACAAAAAAGATATATATATATATATAAAATATTCCTGGTGAAAACTAAAAAATATGGCATATCCAAACACAGGGAGGAAAAGGATAAATACAGGGTAAATAAAAGACCTACATACACCCTACAGACCTAAAACCAAGGCTCCACTTCATCCTAGCCTAATCTAAGGAACAATATCAGGGATTTTTTTTCCCCCCTCCATTATAGTATGCACTGTATTACAATTTGGTATTTCACACTAAATCCTGAGCTCAGAAAAATTTGAACACAGGTGTATTATAATGAAATAATGTTAGAAAGTAGAAGTGTGGCCACAAAAGATAAACCTGGCTTTCAAAACAGAGAATTGCAGAATTCTGGTCTTTTCCTGACACGAATTTCCCACAAGACAGCTCTGCCCAGGTTTCCCCATCTGCAAGACATGGTCTTAGAGGAGCTTTTACAGAAATATGGTGAGAATCAGTCAGTAAATACTTTAGGAGAACAATATTCTTCTCAAAGAAGAGGACTCATGTTACAAGCCTATTCAATACATGAAATGTAATACATTCCAGTAATTATTTTCACAGAGGACAGAAGGCTTTCCTAAATCAAATGACTTTAATATACATTTTTTATGTTAAGATTATGAGAGGGAAAAAAGGGGACAAAAAAAAATTAAAATTCCAATACCAAATTCTGGTAACAATGCTCATGATAACTGCAAAAAAGTAAATGTTACTGCCAGGAAAGTGCAATTAGTAAAGAAACAGGAAAAAAAGAAATAGCTATGAAAATGCAAACATGAAGAGAAAGTTAATTGCTTTCTGTTTATTCAGTTTATCACAGTATTTTTCCATCTTTTTACATTTCCAAGATGTGGTTGAGGTAGACTGTAAATATGTAGTTAAGTCCAGTGAGTTTTCATTTTCAGCTGATCTGCTCTACAAAATGTCTTTGCTGTAATTGTGCCTCTAAACATTGTCTGGCATCATCAGCATCAAAAGTTACCACAATATTTAATACCCCCTCAGTTCACAGAAAATGGAGTCAAGAAGAAGAAAATGTTTCTGCGTGAAAAAGGACCCTACAGAATAAATTTTAACTGGCAATTTGTAGGTCCAACAAGCAAAAAAGGGTCCTGATCCTTGCCTGTGCTTTCAGAACACCTCCACAAGCCAAGGAATTAAAAAATGGCACTGGAGAGGCAAAAAGCAGCCAAGCAGTACTGGCAAATACAGTGTTTTATTTTCTATTAGAGCCCATGACGTATTTACAGTGAGGAGTGTGTATTTTACCCTCTGATTTGTTCAAATTGCTGGCCTGAGAAAAATGGGTGGCATTTTGCTTTACGCTGGAAAAGCATTTTCTCCTATCTCCTGTTATCTACAAGAGATTCATAAAAAAGGAAACAAGAGAGAACCTTGGGAGTTTATTGTTTAGATTCTTCTTCTCCCCTCACAACTCATGAAGAAAAAACTCAAAATAAAATATTGCACGTCCCCTAACCAAAGAAACCTCAGGATCAGCATCAGTCATGGAGCCTCCTGCTTATTTTCTAAAGGGAGATTAAGCTTTAAAGACAAAGACCACCATTTGGTCTCAGTTACCTTGGTGTGAAAATCAATGCACTTTCATTCCATTGCCTTTCATTTCTTTTACTCCAGCTCGGCCAGTCTGGCTGTTCCCATGTAGAGGATTCAGATTTAAAAAAAACCCAAAAACAAAACCCATACTTTATTTCACTTTGCAACAAAACCCTGTAACTGCTATGGACTACCCCAAAGAGTTTATTTAAAAAAAAAAAAAATAAAATTAACTTCCTTTAGTGTTCCAAAGGTAACATAATAAAAGGTTTTCCTGTTGTTGGGAGGTCATAAAGTATCTGAGTGATCCTGACAGCCCTGATAAACATACACAACATATCCTACTGCAATTCAACTATAAAAGACTGTAAAAAAGTCAGGTCGTGGCAATCATAAGATGGTTATGAATATGATAATAAATGGATAACAGTCTACTAACATAGCTCCTTGAAAGAACAGAAAATGTCCATAAATATAAATTTATATATAAATTGCTACATAAAACCTACATTACTACAGATTTTCCTGGGAATGGTAATCCCAGTGCACAAGACTCATGGCCCCTCTCTGATTTCCATAATGGATTCACACAACCAAGCCACAACTACTTAAAACTCCACCAGATGCCCTGCTTGGGTCAAAAAGTACATCCTGCTCTTTACTGAGTAATACCCTGAGAGGAATTAGCTCAGGTACCAGAGATAACTCATCCTTTTGGGATCTCCAAGGAAGAAGCTTCCAACCAGGAACTTTCTTGGCACCAAGGCTTGTAACTCATTATTCAACAAGATTAAAGTAACTCCAAATCTCACTGCTTTCAGAATGAGGAATCAACTTGGTGCATTGAGTCAGGTTTGCACAAACACAGACAAAAAACCCCAGCGATTAGAGGACACGGGGAGGGGGGGAAAAAAGCATGAAAATATGAAAAAAAGGGGAGCAGGGAGGAGAAGGCAAAGAGAACAGACTTGAACAGTTGCAGTATGGCAAGAAGAGGAATCTAATTAAAAACAGCTTTGATGGAGGAAACATAACCCTCCTATTACTGGTGAAAATAAGGAGGAATACTAGATCACTTGCTTCTGAAATACTGGATTTTTGTCTCTTGAAGGTTATTTCCATGCTTTGGTCCAGTGTGCTGTGACTTAAAAAGGGGGCTGGTGGTACCATCTGCTAAGTTTGCTGGGGACTTTGTATCACAAAACCTCTTCTGTCCTTGGCTATGACGTTTCCCAAAACTGAGACTTATCTGGACTATAATCTTCTAGAAAAATCCTGTCCAAAGTTTTCCAGAATATATGAAGATGAAAAAAAAAAAAAAAAAAAAAAAAAGAGGCACAAACACAACATCACCTAGTAAAACTGAAAACCGTACCTTGGAAATGTTGTAGAAGGGTCCTTGCAGAGACAAGGAGTGAAGAGATGGAGACAGAGAAAGGCTGAGGAACTAGAGAAGAGTGAGGTGCAAATTTGCTGCACAAGACTACGTGTGAGGAGCTGCCCAGGGAACTGAGCCTGGCAAAGACAGAAGGATGAGGTTTGAAAGGCCAAAACCAAATCAGGTGAATGGAGTAGAAAAGGATTGCTTTGAGAGACATAGGTGGAAAAGCCTTGAGAGGATTCCTCAATCCCACCTGTTCACATGTGCTTCTGCTCAAAAGACCTGGGTTTCACAACTGTACAGGAGGAAAACAAATCCCCATAAAATTAATTCCCCATTCTGGGAAAAGGGAGAGCCAATCTTACCGGAGCTGTTAGGGCAATCTGTGCTGCATCTGTTCCAAACCTAAATATTCTTCAACTCTCCTGGTGACGCAGTTGTAGTCTTACATTAACCCAGAATCAGTTTTTTCAACTGTGGCTAAAGCCTTTATTGTAACAGGCTCTGGAGGATGGCACTGAAGTGGCTGCCTTGTGAGCATCTGGATAGCACAGAGGGAACCTCAGTATCACAGAATCATGGAATGGTTTGGGTGGGAAGGGACTTCAAAGCTCATCTCGTCCCAACACCCCAGCCAAGGGCAGGGACACCTTCCACAAGACCACGTTGCTCCAAACCCAATCCAGCCTGGCATCGAAGGAAAGTTTCTCTGTGTGGTATTTCAGGTAGAATCTCGATATTAGTCAGCATTTTTATTATATTTAAGAAAATAGGTGCATCAGAGTGTAAAACCATCCCATGCAAATGAAAAATACTCATGGGGCTTGAATGTTGTTTTTGTTACAGGGAACAGTGCTCTTCTCACCTGATGCAATGGTTCACTATGTGCAGCCCAGGTAAATTGCTGTTTCAACCTTGACTTCACAGGAACGGAAAAAGGTTTTACACACCAGACTGGTCTAAATACAGTATGAAGCAGAATTGGACCACAGAGCTTAAACACAGAAAGGAAAGTAGAGTGCTTAGTAGAAGTGAAAGAACCAAGTGTATTTGGGGAAGCAGTGAGTAAAAAAATAAGTTTCATTTTAATATGATTCTTTTTCAGCCTATTAAGTTCTCCAGTAACAGAATGAAGCCTGCTAAAAGTTAGTAAATAAAGGCTTTCAGGAGAGCTTTATTAAATCACTTATGACTTACCAAGTTAAAACTCCCACTTAGATATCTTAATAAAACTTTCAGAGAATATATTTCATTTTCCTGGAAATCAGAAGCCAATTACTAACTACATGAGTTACTGCGGGCTACACCACTGATCCGCTTCCTGTAAATAGAATATTTGCCAACAACTTGAATAAGTTCTCTAAAGTTTCGGTTTCTGAAGGTCAAATAACTATGTAACTGCTTAATAAAGAAGCAAAGAAGTACCTCTAAATATCTCCAAGCTCTGATGGGCTTATATTCTGCTCCTTAGGTGAGGTATTAGCAAAGCTTATTTATTTTCATTTCCAAGGCTTTTATTTGCTCATTCCCTTGTGGTAAAGCTGATTTCCATGATGATTCCCTTCTTAATTTTAATACCCTTTTTACTCATCATATAGACATAAGAATTTTCCATAAAATAATGAAACCCTTCCAAAGGAAATGAAGACAACTAGGAGGGAAAAGTAAACTACGCTTACTTATTTTTTTCATTATTTTTTCTTTCCCAATTAATTGATCCACTGTCATATGCGTATATGAAAGATTTTTTTTTTTTTTTTTTTTTAATGAAAGGAAAATAAGGTTAATTAACATAAAACCCCTCACTCCTTGAGATGTTGAATTTTGTATTTTATCCATGCTGCCTTAAGTGCCTTGATTTCTCAGTAATGACCTAGTTCTCCTAATGAGTAACATTAACCCCTGGCTGTAGCTGTCCAGGACTTAATTGTCAACTGGAGCTGAAATAGGAGAGTTTGCCGATCAGCAGGTATGTGGTATATTAACTCATGTCATTTCAGACCCTAATAAATAAATCTGTTGCTAAGGCAACAGGAACATCAGCTGTATCACTTTTTTTCTCCCCCCCCCCCCCCACCTTTTTAAAGGAAACTGCTTTCCACACTGAGCTTTTAAAAAAAGGAAATTAACTACATGTAACCGTAATTAGAACAAACATCGTTTCTCATCTCAGAAACATATCTAACATTAATGAAAAAAGACATTCAAAAAGAGGACTGCTTTCTACTGTGACCAGGGTAACTGAAATTATTTCCCTCGATTGAGGGAATGTGATTTGAAGGATACATTTGAGTGGGAAGAGATCACAAAATATCTCAGCTCTTTGTATTTCTGAGACAGTTCCCCTCTCCTTTTGTACACTGCTGATGCCAACGGAGCAAATGTTGCTTCAACAACTAATAAGGATCCCAGGCAATTGAAATCAGGGGAGAAAAAACACCACTCAAACCCAAACACCTTCACTGTCCTTCCTCTGTGGATCTTTCAGTAAGACTGGCAAACATGTAATTTTTGGGAAAGCTAAAAGGCCAGAGAGTCACAGAATCATTTAGGTCTGAAAAGCCCTTGAAAGTCATTGAGTCTAACCGTCTCCCCATCACTACCCCAAGTCCCCAAGGGCCATAGCCACATGCATTTTAAATCCCCCCAGGGATGGGGATTCCACCGCTGCCCTGGGCAGCCTCTGCCCGAGCTTGACAGCCCTTTGGGTGAGGATTTTTTTTTCATAATATCCAACCTAATCCTCCCTGGCACAACTTCAGGCCATTTCCTCTTGTGGTGTCTCAGTGCCTCACAGGTGAATATCACAGCCTTCACTTAATTCCTGCCATTCTATCTCAGCATGAAGTGCTTGTCTTAAAATTTTCAAAATTGTAGTTTTTTGTTGTTTGTGCCTACAAGATGGTATTTCTGAGTCTCTAGTTACCTGCATCTCAACCAGAGAGCAGGCAGGAAGGAAATTAAGAGACGCTCACAAGCCCAATTATTGCTCTCAGAACACTTACTTGAGGCTCTGCCTACACTGTAAACACAACAAACTACTCAAAATTCTATCTGGCTTCTCAGCTGAAGAATGCAAAGGTAACACAGAGAAACAAAATTAGAGATGTTTGCTCCTCTGGACTATAAACTGTCCTTTGAGAAAACATTCTGTAAGCAAGAGGGAGAAATTGATGCTGAGATTTCCCCTACAGCAGAACTTTCACACCTTCAGCACATGCAGGACCTTTCTACTAGCTCTTAAAAACAAGTGATCAAGGAATAAAACATCTTCCACTGAAGGGCTCAGTGCCTCCAATTCCTTTGCTGCAGGAAGACATTTCAAGATTAGGCATCATTGAATGAACAACCACAGAATGGGCTGTCTTTCCACTTCCAAGCTGTCTTTCCACTTAAGGCTGAACTTCTGAGATTATTTCATTAACTTCCTTATTTTTTATTTGTTTGAGTCACCACCCCTGGAGGGATTTAAAAGCCACATGGATCTGGCACTTGGGGGCATGGGTTAGTGGAGGGCTAGGCAGTGCTGGGGGAATGGCTGGACTCGATGATCCTCGAGAGGTCTTCTCCAACCTAAATCACTCTGTGACTCTAAAAGAGCAGTATCTGCTCCCCAGCTTAACCCCAGCTTGCATGAATGTCAAGTTAGGCTATTTTCACATGTGCAAGAGGGAAAGGTGCCAACTTCTCCATGAATGTCTCCACGTGTTCATGGCAGAGGTTCACCACCACATGCCAACAGTGTCAGCGCTCCGGTGAGTGCTGTTTTCCTTGGAGTACTGGATTGCTTTCCTCTGACACAGCTAAAAAGTTACCATTTTGAATTTGTTATTTTACATCTGGTGGGCTTTTTATCCTATCTGGTACCTTCTAGTCAACACTGTATAAACACTTGTATTTTAAGCCTTTGTGTTCAGTCTGCCTTATTGATTCACCTCATCTACTTGTTCTCTGCAGGCAGTTCACAATGTTGAGGATGCCTCTTGAGCCTAATGGCATCTCTGGGTACTCAAATGTGATTTCTAGATGGACTTCTTTCCTGTTTTGCTGTCTTGCCACACCTGCATCTTGATGGGATAAGCTTTGGTCCAAAATATTCAACAGCATGAGGAAAATACGAATCTCTATTCTCAAGTGTGTCCATAGGAAATAGTTTTCAATCGAGAGTTCAAACAGCGACTACACAAACCTTGCATTGTGCTGCCAAGAGGAACAAGTTACTATTCAATACTTGGTTATATATTTTATATATATATAAAATATGTTATATATTAATAATCTTTTTATAAAACGTATATGATATATGTATAAAATAAATACAAAATACTATTAAAAATTCCTTCCCAGGCTCCTCTCCCTCACTGCTTGCAAAGCACTTGTGGCCAGCTCGCTGATGAAGAGCTGCCTCATCACAGAAGGCACAACACTTACTTCTTGTCCCCACCTGGGACAAGCCCTTTCCAAGCACTTGCTCCTGAGTGAAGGGGACCAGGGCCACATGTTGGACAGCCACATGCTGGTACAGCACAGCCTGTCCTCCATGCACTCATTTCTTCATGACTACACTAAAATCAGATAACTGGACACAGAACTATCTCTGAACACACCCGTTTCCCTTAAACCAGAAATCTTCAGATAATTTTTGCAATCTAGATTTGGTGTTTTTGTTTTTGTTTTTTTTTTCCTACCGAATTTACTCATCATGACTTCCATCACTGTTCCTCCTGCCCCATATCCTTCCCCATGCTCTTGTCATGCTGGTAGGTTTGACAAGAGATAATGGCATTATCTGATCTTCCATGTGAATTGACAGCAGCTATTTGTTTGTATGCATGTGTAAATTCTTGCAGATTCCCCATGTGATCTTTTATCACACCCGTGCAATTAGGGGAAGAAGAATTGATTTCTGACTACTTTCTCTTATCAAATCTTTAACTGCTTAGATGATACAGAACACACAGGGAAAAAGAAAAGGCAAAAGGTTGGGGTGAATGAGAGGGAATAATGGATGTAAAAATGCTGGTGGGGTAGTTTTGGGGGAGAGAAAAGGATTATGCCATACTGGTAACTCTCATCTTCCTAATACACTCATCCTTCACCAAATATCAGAGAATCAGGGAATGGTTTGGGTTGGAAGGGACATTAAAAACCATCTTGTTCCAAGCTCCCTGCCACAAGCAGGGACTCTTTCCACTATCCCAGGGTGCTCCAAGCCCTGTCCAACCTGGCCTTGGACACTTCCACGGCTGGGGCAGCCACAGCTTCTCTGGGCACCCTGTACCAGGGCATCCCCACCCCCAGAGGGAACAATTTCTCCCCAATATCCCATCTAACCCTGCCCTCTGGCAGTGGGAAGCCATTCCCCCTCGTCCTGTCAATCCATCCTTTGTCCAAAGCCCCTCTCCAGATCTCTTGGAGCCCTGCTGGGTATTCTCTCAGCCTTCCCTCATAGAAGACATGCTCAATCCCCCTAAGCATTCTTATGGTTCCCTCTGGACTTGCTTCAATGTGTCCAGTATAGTTGGACATGACAATTTATGGTTGGAATCAGTGATCTTAGAAATATTTTCCAACCTGAAGTATTCTATGATTCTAAATAGACATTTAATCACAGTGCAATGGAAACCTGTGGGACACCACAAAGTTCTGATCAAACGTCAGAAGCTTGTCCATCGATCACCAGAATTTTGCTCTCTGTTTGCATCAAAGCCCATTTACACAAAGGGAAGAGTAATTCCTCGGCATGGCCCTCGTCGGCTCAGAAAACCATCCTCGGCCTGTTATCCACATCCCTGGCCATAAGTCATTCTGTTAGCAGGGCCTTGCTATAGTTGTTTATAAGAAAACATTAAGGCCTGGCGAGGAAGGAGAAAACTAATTACTCTGTGGAGAACCTAGTGACACTGCTAAAATACTGCCAGCTATCAATCTGCTGTGGGCAGAGGCGGAACACTGCAATCCTTGTCAGGCTCAAGGGGGACAGAGAGGAGGGGCAGGGGTGCACCAGAGCACCTCATCTCATGCAGAGACATTGTAACACCACTTCAAAGGGAGAACACCTCTGCCAGAGAATGGCACCTTGGATTTGGACGTGGCTCCAAGAGGGCAGTGGAAGAAGAGTTGGGGCTAATGCCATATTTCAGGGTGTTGGCTGTCCCTGCTATGCCCCAGCATGATGAAGTCACCAACACTTCAGTTAGAGAGGCTTTCTCTAACAGCAGCACGGCTTCACAAA
>NC_053456.1:3606118-3628618 GCF_015227805.2 Hirundo rustica | reverse complement strand
GCGATTTGCCCCGTCGGTGCGCTGTACTTATTGCTTCACCTGAAAACAGTTGCTCTCGGAAAATCTGACCTACTGATCGACCCAGCATCTCTGCAATAAACAGACTATAATCTGTGGATGAAGTGAACTCTAATCAGGCCACATGCAGATTAA
Source organism: Hirundo rustica (assembly GCF_015227805.2). NCBI lineage: Eukaryota > Metazoa > Chordata > Aves > Passeriformes > Hirundinidae > Hirundo > Hirundo rustica. The sequence continues at coordinate 3,628,465 of NC_053456.1, read as the reverse complement.
ACAAACTGCGAGGAATAAAAACTAGATTAAAATGTTCGTGCCCAATACCGGAAGATTATCAGGACATTTTACCTCTTTAAATCCTAATTTATGTAGGAGTCAGGCTAAAGTTTATATGTTTTTAGCGATTATGTGGCATGGTAGATTTTCGTCCCTTCTGAGAAGATTCAGAGATCAGGTATTTGGGTTTAGCAGTTGGAAAAATACTGTTTCCCTGTTAATACACTCAAACAGGCTTTCTATTTATGTACCACTGAAAGGGTGTTTCTAAACTGCAGACAGTGGGTTAACATCAGCTGTCCGGTGTCACCATGTGTCTTGACACTTATTCACTTGCATTAAAGTAATTAAGATAATTTAAATAACATTCGATAATAATTGTCATCTGTGGTTTGCTTGATAGGAAAAGAGAGCTACCCGAATAATGCTCAGTGTTGCAGTAGATAGCTTTTCCTTGGGAGAAGAGAGAGGAATCACTGACAGCGCTGTTTGAACGTCTGGTTAGCATTACTGAAGGTGCATATTCAACAAATTATTCCCAATAATCAGATGTTAGTGATGGGTCTTTCCTCCACGTGTGTGTGCAGCATTTAGGTAATTATTTTGTACTGGGCAGAAGTCACAGAAAAAGGATCAACCCAAACCCATAAATCTTTTGAAGGCACAGCATTTGGGTTTGTTCACTTACCACCTGTGAGGCCAGGCAATGTGCAGAGGTCTCTGCTGATAGTCCAGTCCACTCAAGATATTAGAGAGGTTAAAAGTCAGACATTGCTTATCTTCCCCTTGACAAGGATTTGTACTTTCTGGTGCTTCAGCCTGGACTGGGGCTGCTGGTGGGGAGGGCAGCCCCTCGTGCTGTGTGGTGCAGAGTCCAGGCTGGGGCTCACAAAGTCCAGACTCAGGATGTGCATCACTGGCTTTCATTACAGCTCTGCTCTCCTGCTGCCCAGGCAGCCCCTCCGAATGATAAGCATCTCCACTCCTTTTAACACCAATTACCTTTTCCAAACGGGCAAGTTTATGCTCTGGCATGAACCTGGGAGGAAAAAGGAACAAAAACAACAAAAAAAATCTGTATGGTGTTTTTGCTGCATTAAAGTTTCACCTGACAACTAATTAAGTAATAGCAAATTAGAAGGTCAAATATGGTTGATATTTTATATCCATCTAAATGACAACAAGAATTCAGGAAGATACACTTTATTTTACTGAATATGACACCTGTGAAATAAAACAATGCATTCCTTAATGACACATGCATCAACAAAGAGAATTAAACTATTTACCTGCTAAAATAAATTAATGCAAACACCTCTGGAAGAAAGAGGGCAACTCTGCCAGAAAAGTCTTGGTGTTTTTGCCACCCCAAAGATTGGTAGCAATCCTTTCTCCTAGTTGTAGAGGCCTTCTTGTTCTTTACAACTATACAAAAGGAGGATGGAGCCAGGTGGGGATCGACCTCTTCTCCCAAGGAACAGCAACAGGACAAGAGGACACGGCCTCAAGCTGTGCCAGGGGAGGTTCAGGTCAGACATCAGGAAGAATTTCTTCCTGGAAAGGATTGTTAACCATTAGAATGGACTGCCCAAAGAAGTGGTGAAGTCACCGCCCCTGAAGGTGCTCGATAAATGGATGTGGCACTTTGGGCCATGGTCTGGTTGATAAGGTGGTGATTGGTCAAAGGCTGGATTTGATGATCTCAGGGGTCTTTTCCAACCTTATTAATTCTGCAATTTCTATAGCGACCAGCTGAAAACAATAATTACAATTTACAAAGAAAACCCTAGACTTGGGAGACAGGATTGAGTTGTACATCCATTCACAGGATAAAACAACCATGTTTTTTTCACGGGTGTAGGCAGCGAACACTAAGATGAGGAAACTCAGGCAGGGGTACTCGTGACCTTCCTGAGGTGCCACAGACAGTCTCAGACACCACGGGCTCTTCCACCTGATGTCCATGCGGCAGAAACCCCTTCCCAACAGCAGGATGCATTTGCACAGTTACATGGAGGCAACAGAACTCATATTTTGTAATAACATGAAATTTAACATTTTAAGCAGACCCAGTTTTAATATTTGAATTAAAATAGTGAAGAATTATGGACCTTCCCCAGGAAACACTTGAGTGAAGCTCTTTCATTCAACCATGACCCTTCTAAATTAACATGGGTAGGACTCCAAGCATGGCCACCACAGGTTCCTCAGTCTAAAGAGCTGCCTGTACCTCAAGTTAATTTGCCCACATATTATTTACTCATATGCCTTTCAGTGTGATTATGGCTCTCCCAGATAAGTAGAGACATTTAAATTTTTCATTTCCTTTTAATTTCCAAATGTTTACAGACTGTAGCTTGTTCACTAAAGCACTTACAAAAACCTACACTTGCTCCACTTTATCAACCTCCTCCACAGTTCTTCAGAGTTTTACTCCATCACAGCTCCTTTCTGGGCTGAGAACAAACCACTCCCTCCCCTCTCTGTCAAAACATATATACAAAAAAAATGAGGATCATTCACCTCACTCTGCAATGGAGCATCTTTAAATGTAAACAGACCCTTTTTCTTCAAAATCACTACTGAAATACAAACACACACAAGACTATGTGAGCTTTACTGCACTTGTGCTCTTGACTAATCGCTTTGAGGATTTTCCTTCAAACCCTAAATCTTCTTTCCCAAGTCAGCGCACTGCGTAACTACTTCATGTAATGTGTATTCTTTGATTTGGCTCACTATTCCTTCGCATCTAATTTTTGTTTTGTCGACAATAAGCTGCAATTTCAACCCACTGTCTAAACCACCTCTGAGACCTGCCTTTCTTCCTACTGCTCACCATCACTTTTTGGAGCTGCTCTGGAGATATAACCAGAAAAAGTTCAGTCACGTTAAAAATCCTCATCCAAATCCATTACCTGTGTTACAGATTTGTTGCGTTCCCAGATGGGCCTGAATTAAACCAGTTCCATCTCACCACCTTAGTCAGCCTCAGATTCTCTGAGTTTATAAGTACAAATTTGGCATGGCTGAATTCCATACACAGAATCCTACAACCAAGGAATGGTTTGGGTTGGAATGGACCTGAAAAACTATCTCGTTCCAAGCCCCCTGCAATGGGCAGGGATACCTTCCACTATTCCAGGTTGCTCCAAGCCTGCTCCAACCTGGCCTTGGGCACTTCCACGGATTCAGGAGCAGCCACAGCTTCTCTTGGAATCCTGTGCCAGGGCCTCACTGCCCTAGCAGGAAACAATTCCTTCCCAATATCCCATCCATCCCTGTCCTCTGTCCTTGAGAAGCCATTCCCCCTTGTCCTGTCCCCTCCATCCCTTGTCAGGTCTCCTGGAGGCCCTTTAGGGAAAAGACTCTGAGGTCTCCACGGAGCTTTCTCTTCTCCAAGCTGCACAATCCCAATTCCCTCAGCCTTTGGTCACAGCCCCAAAACTGGCTGCTGGTGGCTCCTCTGAAGCACAGACACAGCCCCGTCAGGATGTACTTTTAAATATTTACACGTGGGAAAAGCTGAAGTAGAAACTGAATAAGGGATTTTTCCTAAACTACCAAGTTCTGACTGCATTGAAAGGACTGATCCAAATTTAACTGACCCAAATTTAGCTAAGACATTTTTTAAAAATTACTGTTGTTAAGACAAATTGCTTGAGGTGTGAGGGGTCAGGCTACCTGGGCAGGCTGTATCCCCCTGCCTGTCTTTAATCTCCTGGACAACCATCCACTCACTGCACCATTTCTGTTTCTGAACAGGTTTCCTCCTTAGTTTTCAACCCTTATAAATCTCATCTGTCATTGCAGAATTCCTAATAATTTTAGATAAAACTCCACCGATTTCTCTCTGGAATATACTCTTTAATATCTTTTATTTAAGACATGTGTGTGCAATCAATTCCATGGTATTTACTTGTATTACACACACAGTATTCATCATCTTGACAATTTTTAAAAGTTTTAGAACACCATTTCACTTAACAGTTAAAAAAAAAAAAAAAAGAGAGACAGAGAGAGATTTATTTGATGGTTAACTTTGGAACAAGTTATCTGCATTAACTTCCATTGTTTTGGCATAAAGTAGTTCTGTATATTTTACTAACAACAGTGGAGACATGATAAAAGATGTAGGCAGAGAGCCATAAACAGCTCGTGCTGCAATCCATGGTGTTCATGGAAAGGCATTAATTTTTGGACTTTGATTGGAAGACGCCTCTGTGCTCAGCCACTTGGATTTTGCTAAATACAACAACGAATAAAACCTCGTACCTGAGGAGAACAATTTCTACGGCGGAAAGACCGTTGTAAATCATGTGTAGTATAAACTTGTCCACATGATTGGAATGATATAATGGATATTGGAGTCCCTAACCACCAGCTAATGTTCTTTATGACACTTAAATAAATGACCTGAAAATAAACTAATAACAACACAAAGTCATCTAAACCTGTTCATGTGCTTTTCCCAAAAGCATGCTGGGAAAAGACAACGTCTAGTTAGTGCATTTTTTGTGTTTACATTTTCTCCAGCACATTTTTGCTCCTCCAGACTCACATTAATTCTTCTTTTCTGCCACCTTCCAGAGGTAGCTCTCCATCCAGTACTTGCCCAGATCTCACTCATTTAAAACATCAAGAGCTTGCAGGACTTCTTGTATCACCATGATGGCTATGGAGAAACGACGCTGGAGCAGGAGCGGACACACGCTTGACAGAGTAACTATAAGAAAGAATGTTTTAAATTTTTTATATTTTATATCAGGAAGGTAGCAAAACATTACACAGAGTGCCCAGAGGAGCTGTGGCTGCCCCTGGATCTCTGGAAGTGTCCAAGGCCAGGCTGGACAGATTTTGGAGCAACCTGTGATACTAGAAGGTGTCCTTGCCCATGGCAGGGGGTGGAATGAAATGATCTCTAAAGTCCTAAAGGAACCCAAACTACTCCATGATTCTGTAAAACCACCTAGAGAGCCACCACAGCAGAGAAGTGGGAGCTCATTTTCGAGAAGGAAACACCATTTTTCTCAATCTTAGTTACAAAACACGCCAGTCATGCAAGAAAAATGCCACAACATTCTATTTTAAATATGGGAGAAGCATTTTATTATTATTACTAACTTGTTGCAGTGAACTCTTGCACATGTAGAACTTTCCAGAAAAAGAATTATCATCAAAGCTTACAAATATTAACACTTATATTTAAAACTTATATTAAAAAAAAAAAAAGGAAAATGTTTTACTTTTATGCGTAACTCATATATATTTAAACACTGAAGGCCCAGAACAAACAGTGAGGACTTAGATATCTAATTTTAGTAAGGCAACTTGTTTTCAAATTTCTTTTATTTATTCAGATTTTTGAGGCTCTCCAACACATTGAACAGTCAAATTTAAAACTTTATGAAGGCTCTACAAAGAGTAAGCCTTTACAAAGATAAGCCTTGAAAACTTTGCCTTTTTTGCATACTGGGTCTAGATGTTTAGTTAAAAAGATGGGTTAAATATTAAACTAAGTTCATATGTAATAAAAATTCAATATCCTGAAACTCAGAGTTTCAGTTTAAATATTTGCTACTGTGAGTAACAGATTTTTTAACTCACAACCCATATATTATGTATTTTCTTTTCATTTATGCCATAAAACCATGCTCTAAAGAAATCCATGTACTTTTCCTTGAAGCAGACACGTGTTTTTCCCACACACGTTTCTTTTCTGTAATATGTTGCCATGTTCCACCGTATGTGTTTATTCACCGCACTTTATTTGCCCTAATGAAAAGTTATTTATGGGGATTGGTTTCTTTTCCATGGCACCAAGAGTCACTTTGTGCACCATTTTATTAAAAACAACAACAAAAAAGGACGGAAGGGCCATGATGTCACTGCTCAATGAATAGAAACCACATTAGAAAGATGAACTGGAGTGCTGGTTTAGGTTAGAGCAAAAATTATACAACTGCCTCAAGAGACGGTAAGGATGGATGGAATAAATAACTTTTTTTTTTTTTTAAGTGATAAAAATTGTCCCTTCTGTAAATGTAGTTACATTTGGGTGCAAAGTTAGAATTCTGAAAGTCCAATGGGTTTTTTTTGTTTGTTTTGTTTTTTTTTTTTTTTAATATTGCCATTAAAAAGTTTAAAAATATTAGAATTAGGGAATGGTCTGAGTGGGAAGGGACTTTGAGGATTATCCCATTCCAACCCTCCTGCATGGGCAGGGACACCTTCCACTAGAACAGGTTGCTCCAAGCCATGCACACCCAATTACTGACCAAGCATGGTACAAATATCAAAGGGGTTTTTTTTTTTTCAAAACTTGAGAGTTTTGCTGATTCTATTCTAAGAAATAGACGGGGGAAAAAAAAAAAAAAAAAAAAAAAAAAAAAAAAAAAAAAACCCCAAAAAAAAAAACCAAGCAGGTTATTGGGTGCCAAACTGGAATAGATAGCAACTCCATTAGTATATACCTATTTATATATAAAATCATACATTTATATTTTTATCTTTGATATTATCAATCAGCTGATAACAGTAAAACTGATGCTGCTTATATTTAGTTACTTCTCAAAAGATTGCAAGAAATTACAAAACTGGGAGAATAGTCATAATTAATTTTTTTTTTTTTTTTTTCTCTGCAACTACTTCCACATTTTGCCCTACAGCAAAAAAATGTTGCTGAGTGTGGTCAGGTGTCCTGAAGCTGTACTCCAGCTCAAACCTAAAAGCTTGAAAGAAGATCCCCAATATTCAGGGAATTTGATATCAGGGTTTATTGAAGTTGTCACACACTTTCGGGGATCTAATTTCACTTTCTGATCTTCAGCAGTGGCTGTAATTCTTCATTCAGAAGAGGGAAGAGATTACTTGTCAGCAGTAATCTCTAACACAGATAATGCCATATAAATATTAGGGGCTTATAAGCATGGACAAGGATTAGGAGCGAAGAGAGAGAACAGAAAGAAAACTGAACAGAGCCAAGATTAAGCACTTGGGAAGGGCATCGCAAAAGAAAATCCAAGGTCTGCGGCTCAGCTTCTCTTCCCACAGCAGAATATGCGATTTCCTGGGTACAATAAGCATGGTTTACACTGATTTCCCTGCTTGAAAACTGCAGGATGTAGAAATATGAAATGTTATTACAGATGCTATCATTGTCTTCTCTTTTCTATGACAGAGGAGAAACTCTGGGAACCACTGATGTTGGAAGGCCCATCCAGCTGGACAGGTTTCTCAAGAGCCTCCTCCAGTCCAATTTTACCTCTCACCAAAGTCAAGAATGCAGTTTTCCCATGCAGATATTAAATAAAAAACAGTACGGGAGGGAGCTAAAGCTGACTAGGACATCTTCCTTCCTGGCCAGAGAGAAGAATTGGTGTGTAACCCAGACAACAGATAAACCAGGGAGGAATATCACAAGGTCTGACTTATTTCTGACAGAATAGCCAAAATAATGTTGTTTTAGCAACAAATTAGCTGAATGCAACAACCCTGACACTCCAGCTGATGCCTGATTAGCAGGCAGGATCCGAAGGTGGTCCTGGAGAAGAAAGGCTGGATCTAGACCAACCACGGGCAGTTGGCTTGGACTCAACTTGGTCCATCTGAGTGTGGAAGGAAGATGAGGAAAGTAAGAGAGATCCCAATAGTAAAGAGAGAAGAAGGCCAACAGGATAAGTCTCTTTCCTCCAACTGTAACTTCTACCTGTTTTTCCAAGTAATTTCTGAGTGAAATTCCTCAATATCCAACATCCACATTTGACACTATCAAAAATTCCCACTTCTAGCTAACATTTACACTTCACTTTCCAATCTATTTAACTAATTCACCAACACTCCTATTTTTTATGCTCTAAGATGTCATATCTGTAGGTCAGTCTAAGGAGCATGCTCAAACTGACTTCTTAGCCTTCCCCTCAGTATTACACTTGAATTTCTAACATTAAGATCCCTGCACCAGGTCCCAGCAGATCAGTATTTTAACAAAAGTGTTCTTCAACTCTCGTTCACAGAATCACAGAACGGTTTGGAAGGGACTTAAAAGACAAGTTCCAGCTCCTTGCCACGGGCAGAGACACCTTCCACTAGACCAGGCTGCTCCAACCTGGCCTTGGACACTTCCAGCGATGGGGCAGACACAGATTCTCAGGGCAGCCAGTGCCAGCGTGTCAAAAATTATTCCCCAAAAATCCAAAATGCAAAACACTAGCCTTCAGTGAAACAGGGAAAGTGAAAAGCAAAGTTCTCTTTGACATCAAATGAGACTGAGTTGGACCCTAAACATATTTTTTCTGAGTTCATGTCTTCAATTCTCTGAAATCCTTTAACACTAACTGCAAGAATCTGTGCGGTTATAATTTCTGTGCCCATCATTCTCCAAAAATGGAATGATGATAATTTAAGAGCTCCTCAGAAAGATAGTAATGAACTAAAATACATATTTTATAGTGCAGGTGAAAATAACTCATGTGTTTTTTTTGTGCAAGATATGAATACATGGATTAATTCATAGTTCAGAAAAAAAGTAATTTTCTCTATAATTAAATGCTAAGACCATGCAGATCTGCTGCACTGACACCACAAAGTAACTTATGGAGCCCTAAAAGTCCTCTTGATAACAACTGCCAGAAATTTAGAAATTGTTGACTTAAGTTCTGATTCTGCAGAAGTTCGAAAGAATGAATTGCACTATGGGGAGAAAAAGTTAGGCTTCTGAGAATTGCAAGGTTCTTGAGGCTCTTTAGGATTCTAAAGGATTGGTCATGTTCATTGATGTTTCCTTAAACAAAAAAAAACCTAGCTGAGCTCCCAACTGCTTATTTAGAGAATGCAAATTTCACAAAGAGTTCTACCCAATGCAGTACCTCCTCTTGCTAAATACAACTGGAAATGGGTGTTTGTAAACTGATATCACACCTGAATTTTTTTTTTTTTTCTTTTAATTAAACTAAACCCAGGATCCTATAACATATAATTTCCTGTTTTTTGGAACTAATTCTCATCAGGATACAGGGGATGAAATGTCCCCCCTTTAACCAGGCTGCTTTGCAACATGGACAATGCAGAAGGGAGTGCTATCATAACACTTCAATAGTTAAGTGACTTTATGAGAAAAATACTTCCAAATGTTTCCTAAAACCTTCCAAACCGCACCAAAGAACATTATCGTAATATTATGTTTCCCCATGGCCTCCAATATTTAGGCTTGCTATTCGTGAAATGATACTTGGATGAAAAATACAAGTTTATGTAATGTATAAACTGTTCCTAGAAGTAAAGTTGCCTTTAAAACGACTCTGTATAGATGTCAGATATCTTACATTTTCAATAGCCTTTCTGTATTAATTGGAGAAATGGCCTGCTGGTGCTTTGGGCAGCACAGGAATAATCTGTATTTCAGAACTGAGCAGTCACCCTGTGATCTTATTCCTAGCAAACACTGAAAACAATAACTGTCCTAACCGATTACATATCACGTTACCCCTAATAGATATCCATATTTCTTGCACAGTGTACATAATCCACATAAACTGTACACCATATATCAATACCATATTCCAGCGAATCCACCATCAAAGAGTTCGTTTATAGTAGGTTTTCATTTGACTCAGGGTTGCATCGTTCTGTACAATCATAAGCAAACCATTTCAGGGATTTTGTCAGCAAGCTGCTTTTTTGGCAGATTATTGGCAGTACATATTGGCAGCAAACTAGTGCAACTAAGCCCTTCTTATAACTTACAGGTAAATAATGATTTTAATAAATTTATGTAAAATGTTCCACTTGCTTACATCTGGTTTTGATAATTCACTCGCCTGCGCAAATGCAAATTTCAGTGTGTTTCTCAGGAAAACACATACTTCACCTGAACTATTTAACGTTTTCTCAGGTACCCCAAGAAATAAATAAGCAATGAAGCCTGCTTTCACGTGAAGGTCTAACTGGAAAAAGCTACAGAAACTAATTAAAAATAATAATAATATGCACACCAAAATTTAAACCACACTTTGTCAATAATACAATATTCAAATAGTACGGAAAATGCATTTTGTGACAGTTGTGGAGCTATCCCTGCCACAGGACATTCAAATTGGATGGTCCAGTAAACTTGCTCTGGCCCTCAGGACTTGCTAATGGAGAGACTTTGACCTCCACTTGAAAATGTGTCACTCTATTAATTTGCATTTTGCTTCTGTACTACAACTGAAGTTTACATGTGCAGCATTTGTATCTCAACCAGGCAGTGAGGACTAGAGAAAGTTCCAGGTTCTAACCCCAGCTTTCACAGTAGGTCTCAACCTCACTCATTGTCCAAATGCCAGAAGCCTCCAGTTTTCCCCTGAAAGGACCAAGTTTTTGTCAAAACGCTCTAAAATATTAACACTAGTAATAGCAGTGTCATTACAGGGGGGAAAAACCCCACAAAACCTTTGGACTCCCTTCTGGTATAAATCATGATGACAGTGATGCTGACCTATGATCCCTGATCATCTTGCTTTCAGCATCTGGGTGCCAGAAGAATCCCTGGGGAGTCAGAGTCCCTGGAAATTCTGTAAAACGCTGATGGTCCATCACTGAGATACCTGTGATATTAAAAACTGCACACCAACTGCCCACGCCCACTCTGTTCGTGGATACATTTCAAAGCTGTGTTAAATAACTGCATTGAATGGGGCCTGTAATGAACAGCCAACAATTAATTAAGCATCAGATTTTATTCGTGCACCGTTCAGACTAGGACTTGATGTTTCTAAGTGTTTATTCACTCATGGATTCAGCAGTTTAGGATTTTTTAAGTCTTGGCAATGTGGTTAAAACCCCCTCAACAAATTCTTGTTGAGATCTATTGGACATGCTGCTACAACTTGATGTTGCTATAGTGGACTTGCTTTTAATTTGATCTGTTTCAAGGATTCAGTATCCTTCCAGCATGTTGGAGACCTAAGGGCATATATTTGTATTGTTTAAAGGCAGGAAATTCTCTGAACTGAAATGAGAACATATCCCTTTTGCCTTTATGGACTTTTGTTATTTTCTTTTCCTTTTGGGGTTTTTGGAAACAAAACCAGTGAAAGCTGAAAGTTTGAACAATAGAAAATTACTTTCAAGGGAAAAAAAAAAAAAAAAAAGTAAAATACCAAGTATACTTTTATAACTTTATTCATACACTTTGTATATATGTAAATTGCACTTATCCAAGCATCAGAAAATACCATTCACAGCAGGGCCTTATATTGCAGCAGGATCATACTGGTTTTGTCATAAAAGACTGTGGACTTTGCTGTTTTATTCCTTTACTGCCTTGTATTAACTTGTACCCCACTGACTTCATGACAGAGCTGACTTGTTTCATGCTAACCACAGAACTAGGGCAATCACATTCCTATTGTAGGGAGGGAAACTACCAATCTTTGTAGCTTTTTAACTCATTGGCCAAAAAGTCCCACAACCTCCCTCTAATTGATGCAAAAAAAAAAGTAGGTCTGAATTCTGGGATAGGAAATGAGAACTGGTGGAAGATGAACAGGGACATTTAACCTGCTCAAATTAAGAGTTGGGCACATACTGCCTTTTAGGACGACTACAGCAGCAAACTTTCCTCCATTAGTTCTGTACCGCTTAGGGAAGTACTGGAGGCAGAGTGGCTGCATTAGCATGGAGACCTGATCCCAGCAGGATGCCTCAATCCCAGTGCAGTGCTGCACAAACACATCCTCGCTGCTTCTGGTGCTCAAACCAGCTCAGTATCATTATTGCACACAATGAATTACACTGCACTACTTTATAAGAAGAGGGTTATAGGTTATAGCCACGGTTATGGCTCTCTGGAACACTCCTGCCTTGGGACAGAGTGCAGAGACAACTAAGTTTGCAATGTAAAAGAAAAATTGCTGGAGGACAGCTCGTGTGCCACAAGCTCAAGTGCAGCCATTTCAGCAAGAGCCTGAACACTTTCCCAGCAGTGTTTCCCACAAGCTGACTGCTCCTATCGCACCAGCTTAGCAGCTAAATATAAATTACAGAGGGATGCAAAGCTTCAGAGAGACATTTGACACCCAAGACTCAGCTTGGCCACTGGATCTCTCCTAGCTAGTGTTTCTTCACTTGTTAATCCCTCTTCCTGGGCAGCAGCATTTATGACACTGGTGAACTGCAGGACTTGGGTTTATTTGCTTTCATTTGGCACAGCGCTTCGTGCCCAGCTCTTCTGCTCTGGGAGGTCACAACAGCTAAAGCAGGGATCACAACAAAACACAATCAGTCATCAGAATAAACAGCTGAGCAGCTTCAGCAGAGTCAAAGAGAAGAATGAATCTTACTAAGAGATTTGAAAGAGCACAAGGAAGTGGCTTTACATAAAGTGCTCGCAATAATGACTTCCAAAGGAATGTTCCTAACAGTCAGCCCTGGGGAATAAAGAGCTGAAGGGTGCTCATGATCATCCATGGACCATCTGACTGCGACATAAAACTGAAGGGATCTGTAATTACCAGGTGTAACCCTCCTGTGCTCTTTCCTGCAAAAGCAGGCAATGAAGAGAAATGCTCGCCTACCTACCACCCAGGCATCACAGGGCCCATCACCTCCCTCCTGGAAAAAACAGGGATCCGGAACCTAGAACCTGTGAAAACCACCATTACCCCAACTGTTCTTCCCCCTCAAACATTCTCTCTCATTCAGCCTACACTAATTCAAGAGTTTTGCCCAAGTACTCCAAGAACAACTAACTTTATACTTCAAAATACTGCAGCATACAGATGTTTAAATCATATACTCAACATGCACAACCAACCAGAAGCCAATGGTTTACAGGTCCTGTGTACCTTATTTTAAATCCTTCTGAAAGGGTAGTTAAAGATTCTTAGGGCAGAAATGACAACTAACTTCATGAACTGCACAGAAAATTGGCTGCGACACCACATTAAAAGTTATGATAACTAGAAGGTCCAGCTAATAGGAGCAGATGCACTGTTTGCTTGGCTGTAGCTGCAGACAGTATTTTTGGTGCTAAGATCAAAAGAACAAGGTGTTCATATAAATGGCATTTTATTTTGATCCTATTATGCTATATGAGCTTGAAGAGAGATCAAAGGAAAAAGCACCCAGGTTTCACTATTAACACTTAACATAACTCCAGTTGGAAAATCCTTTCCAGATTGTTAGTGCAATTTAAAGCCCAGCACGGTTGGTTTTTTTTTTTTTTTTTTGCTCTGTTAGGTTAATACACCTGAAGGCATGGGTTTCATTCCTCAACCACCTTTTCCATTGTGGAAAATTGCTTCTATTACATATAATTTCAGTTATTTTCATTTTAATGGCAGCAAAAACACACCCTAGCTTTGGAGAATGCCCTGGTCTGGGTTGTACCCTCTGTCCTGGAGAGCCAGGCTGCCCTGAACTGGTGACAGTATATTACAGAGTGTGCACGACAGTCAGGAAATTCAACACCATTGGAGTGAAGTACTAAAGTGTGGTTCAGCCCCTGCCAAAGCATACCAGCTTCCACTCAGAATGTAAACAAACCTAATGGGCCTTTCAAATATCTAAAAGTTCCTCCTGATAGCTGGCAAGAATTAATGTGCTTTAATATGTTGTATTGCTTATTATGACATTATCCAGGACTACTACTATTAATTAATGGTTCTATTGCTGCTTTTAGCAACCAGTGGTGTTGCATAAAGAAAAAAAATAATAACATACTGTATTTCCTACAGAGCTGAAGTATGCTGACAAATTTTAATATTCATGCTTTGAATGGAAGCTTCTCATTGATGATTCAGTAACTCAGGCCAGATATTTCAGCATTTCATTTCCACTGAATTTCTCTGACTTTGACTTCTAAGACTGCAGAAACCTGCTAATACACAGGTATCATTTATCAGACCAACTTTGGAAAAATCAGCAATCAAGGGGAAAAAAAAAAAAAAGTGCACACATCCTTCCCTGCCTTACCACCCCCTCCTCACTTGCTATTAAAGAGCTTGTGTTAAAAAGCCATTCCAAAGTTTATTATAATGCCAAAAAGTGGGCACTAATCCCACAAGAGCTGGCTCAGCTATGGCCCACCATCTTGAACACATTTATTTTATCCAATTCCGTTCCAAGGAGGGGGATTTGGGTGGTTGTTTTGGAGTTGAGCTTTATTTTTGACTTAATAACAGCAGATTGTCAGAGGCGAGGAGGTGGAAATGACTTTGGGAACGTGCACAGTCAATGCTAAATACCCACAGGTGAGCTGTGGCCTGGGGTGAACACGACAATTGTGGGTTAAACAAGATAAAAACGTGTCATGCACAGTCAGAACATGTTCATGTTACACACAGCAGCCAGCTGGCTATAAATCCAAGAAGTAAGCTGGAAAGCTTTGGAGTTTAAATGAATGAACACAGATATAAAGGGAAGAACGGTGGTTTGTCGCCATATGAATGGCTTTTAACTGAAAAGACTGGATTGCTTTCACAAGGGTTTGCCAAAACAGCAACCTTGCTGAGATGAGGAAAAGAATAAGTATGATGATTGGGACATTCCATATATTTATATTCTCTATTTTGTTTTGAGGCAGAGCAGTCTGATTCAGCGTGCCTGAACAATGATGACGTGGCTTTACATACAGGTGTTCCAGTGAATGGGGACACAAGTTCTTCGACAATACCTCTGCAGCTGATGATCCATAAACAGGATTAGTCTATTCCAGATTCAAATCACATGAGCTGAGCTGCGAGAAGCAGTGGATTGTTTTTCTTCCCACATTTCTAGCTCCAAGTAATTGTAGGCTATACCCTTCTGTACTCTGCATATGCATCCCTGAACCTATGGTCAGCAACCCTACCTGTGCACAGATCCACCAGACCTGAGGCTGCTAAACCAACACCCTCCTGGCAGGCACAGAGGGTAAGAAAGGCCTTTCTGAGATCTTCCTATCTTTTTATTTAATAAAGCTGACTAGCAGAACCTCCTGGATTATAAACCCAATAAATGCCCTAGAGTAGGTTTTCATAAATGAATGAGCCTGAGTGACTTGGGGTAGTCCTGTGCAGGGACAGGAGCTGGACTTCAATGACACTTTTGGCTCTTTCCAACTCAGGATACTAATCTGTGACTTTCTAGAAGTCTAATTACCACACTTGAACATTTCAGGATCTTTGCAAGATAAACTCTTGGTCTTTTTCCACCTGAGGCAGACGCAATTCCCTTATGAAACCAAAAACTGAGCTCTGGATCTTACTAACTCAAGTATGAGCTAAACTTTAAAGGCATAAAGTAGCTTCACACTCATCATCTCTGTTCATATTAATTTATGTGTTATACAAATTACACATATATATATATATGTTTTTACATAACTTTTCTGATATTTAAAAGCGGCTGTAATCTCCTAGGTTTGATGTACTCACTGTTGACAGAATCAGATGCAAACTGTAGGAAGGCTGATAACAGCTTTGCTCCCCAAAACCTTTCTCCTGTGTCTCTCAGCTGACTGAATGGGAACTGAGAGAGGAAAGAACAAAGATTTGCTGTTCTTTACAGTCACGCAACGAAAGTGTAGGTTAAGCACAGGAAGTATTTGCAGATTCCAGATATTCTGTGGACCTTTGTTGCTTTTCCTTGCATTCAGATCTAATCTGAGCCCCTGCACAGAGCTGGACTTTCATGTTCTGAGGTCCTTCACTAAGAGAAAACCCAACCCACTGTGACACTCAGGGCAAAGCAGACTCAAGAACTTCAGCTCTATTGTGGGCATTTATTCATGTTAATACATTAAGAAAAAAAAATGCTTCAACAAGAAGAGAAGGCTTAAAATCATACAAATAAATAAATCAAAGAAATTTAATATATACTCACAATATAGCAAGCCTACAGATTGAAAAGTTATAGTTCTATCTTTTAGGAAAAGTTTGGATAGACAGTTTGACGTATCACATCAAATATAACAACACTGTGTGATCTTTAAGTTTCAGGGGTTTAAAAATACTACGTGTTTCTTTTTTGTTCTGATACCAAATATGTCTATACCTCCAACTGATTCAAGTCACCACTAATAACCACTGCGATATTTTTAGGAGGTCCTTCAAACAGAAGAGTAGTATTTTTACTACAATTTTGAACAAGCAATAAATTGTGTTTGGTTCTTTAGCTTCAATCAAGCATCAATTTTGGATTATTTGTCTGAAGTCAGAATCCTTAAAATATGCCTTTAAAAAAAAAAATTAAAAGGCAATTTCTGGGGGAAAAAAAAATCCTCTCCACAATTTGAGTGCAATCAGCTCTTCTCATATAACTGGCTCTGATTTGAAGGTAAGGTTCATGATCAGATATATTTAAGGAGGGCTGCATGATTAATTTAAGAGGTGCCCCACCAGTATTTTCACATGAATAAGCATAAACAACATTGTTTTACTTCCATTATGCTGCTGTATCACCTTTGATTCTCACAATCATATTTGTACTAATATCATTCTGCCTTTCGCAGGAGAAGGGCTCATAGCAGGATGGGCATCTCAAATTTGTCAGTCACTGAGACCTGGCACTGAAAATAATTACTAATATGAATAGGCAAATATCTGGCTGTCATATATACGGAATAATTTTATGCCAAAAAAGTGTTAGGGAATTTTTAGCTCTCACAAGAGCATCCAGCTAATTCTTGATGGATCATCAGTACCTTTGGGTGTTTTCTGGAAGCGGACTCCTCATTTTCTTTTACTCTTATTTGTGAAGAAAAGGGAAGATGGAACTCTCACCAGAAAATGAGAAAAACATTAACCTCTAAGTCCCTCAGATTTTGGTAAACAGTGAGATCACTGGAAATCTTAGCTTCTGCATATGAATTAGAGGAGAATAATGGGACTGAGCAAAAAGTCATGGACTATGTTCATCAATATGTGCCTTTTATGTAAACTAGATTGTTAATTGAAAACCCATTTTCAGAGTCTCTTAAGAGGCAATCACCTTAAAATTAATCAAAGTCCTGTTTTGTCGTTGTTCTTTTTAATAGGGTTTGTGCTCCTTTGGATGCTCAGAAAATTGCTTGGAGCAGAGACTGGAACCAGAGGCTTTGGGTCAGGTGGGGGTCAGGCTTTGCTCCCAAGCAAAAAGTGAAAGGATGAGAGGAATTTTGTCAGGGGAAGTTTGGGTTGGAGATTTGGGAAAGTTTCTTCACTGAAAGGAGCTCACCAGTCACTGCAGCAGGTCACAGTCCCCAAAGCAACAGAATTTCAGCTCCCTTTTCTGTCTGATCATCACTATGCCCTTAGTTTTCAACCATTTCTTCTCCCATTTACCCATGGCTTTCCCTGTTTTCCATCTCTACTAAAGCTTCCTGTGTGAGGCACACAAAACAAAGTCCTCATGTACAATTTTGGGTGTTGTTTTTTTTTTTAATGTACCTCTCCTTAAAATATTCCTTAACTTGCTTCTTCAGTGCCTAGCAGTGACTCATTAAAAAAATAACCTCATAGTAGTAACACAGTGATAGATATCAAAGGTGAAAATTTGCCATTATTTTGCGCTCAAACAGCCTGAACACATCTTCAAACAGCATAGAGAGGAAAGGGCTGTATTTGTCTACAGATGTATTTCCTTAACATTTTTTTCATCACTTTACTTCAGCAAGAATGACCAGCTTAAATTTTTCAGTGTCTTCAAGGACCTTATTTCATGAATTTGTATAAAAGGCAGAAAAGTATATATAAATGTTTTAAAAGCAGCCAGGAGTTTTTGTGGAAACAGTGCCATTAGATTTAAAATACCAAGCACTCAAATTACTTCTGACACATTTGATCTGAGTCACTTTTGAATTTGCACCTATAAACAATAAAAAACACTGGTTCTGAAGGAGTCTGATTATTTCCTTTGCAATATTTTACCACAGAGAAGTTATTCTCTCTTTCCCCCAGATCTGACAACCATTCAAATATCCTGGGTTTGTTGCACACTAAACTAGAAATACGATCTCTACTTGGAAACTCCCCTCAAAAATAGTTTCTTCTGTCAATTCTCAGTAACTGCCTTCAAAAACAAGCATGACTATTGAACTCTGAAAGTATCAATGTTCAGTCATCTTCCTGAGCTTACACATCACAGCTGCAGGGAATAAAGATGATGAAAGACCGCGATCTCTCCCCATCGTTTGCATGTTTATCATAACCCTTTGTGATATTTAACTGGCACGGCTTTCTCCTCCTTCACTTCCAAAGGGATGAATCACAGACTCAGTTCTTCCAGGAACCAACCACTTGAGCTGTTCTCTGCACTTCCTTCAGCTCCTCCTCAACTGCAGCCAGCCCTTTGATTGACCCCACCTTTCATAAATGTTTAGCTGGAAAGTCTCAGCAAAACCTTGTATGAAGCCTCCTGGGAACGACTAAGCAACACCTAAAGCCCAGATTTGTAACAGAGAACTTCCCAGAGCCTCCCACAGCCAGTGGGATTTCCTCAGAGGCTGGAGGGAAGAAGAGTCACTGTGGGAAGCCAGATTTCTTCACTTTCTTATTCAATAATAATACATGTTTTCTTTAGACTGCTCTGAGTTACATAGAGGGTGTTAAAAAAAAATTAATATAAACTTAGAGGGTATAGTCTACATCAGGTACTTTTCATTATAATTAACTGTTAATTTTAAGTTACAACTTGCAAAAAACTAAATAAGCAAGCCTGAAAAGAGGCCTTGAGTTCCCTAAATTTATATGCAGATGCTTAGAGTGGAAACTGTCAGAATTCACTTCCTGAGTTAACTTCATCAAAAAATTGGAAATTCAGTGTCTGGGAGTCAACAGGAATACAGAATTTTCTGAATCAATGGAAAGGGCTGAAGTTACAGCCAAAGAAAATGCTGTGAATCAAAGAATCCTCAAACAAGACAAAGAATTCTCAAAACAGAAAACCACCTTGGAGTATTTTTCTGGAATTTCCAAACCACGGCTGGTCTCAATGATCTTATAGGGCTTTTCCAAGCTAAATGACTGTGATTCACCATCCAAGCTGTGACATCAGAAGTGGCTTCAGTGCCAGCACTAAGTACCATCACCTTATGGTCAAGAGATGCAGGAAGCCTCTTTGTCCCTCCACCTTCAGTCTCAATTTTTCACCTACTGCTATTTTCAGCAGTCCCTTGGCTTCACTGTCCCAAAAACGTGGTTAATTTGCCCTAATGCCAAGACCAGTGGTACCTCATCTGCTTCTGTGGCTTCCTGATTTTACTGCAGCACAACCAATAGAACAGTAAAACACATTTTTTACAGAGCAATATTTAAAAAAATCTGTTCCTTTCCTAAAAAAAGGTTTCTCTTAGGTATAGTGATTCCAAAAAGTAATAGACACTATTTTTAATATTCTGGGAATGTAGTCCTTTAACTCAAAATAGTCCCAGAATTATCTGCCATTAGCTATCCAATACAATTCAGAACCTGTGTCTAACTTGGAAATTTGGTACTTTTATCTTTGAGTTTTACAATATACTAAACAGTCTAAGTACCTTTTCATAGGAAGTAATATTTGTAGACTCAGCAATGGAACCTTCAGGCCAATGGCTTTCCATTTCTGAAATTCCCAAGCTCCCCCGAAATAATAAAAATTCACCAAGGCAGCAGCAAGAAAGCAAGTGGACACTTCTTCACGGAGTCTCAACAATAAACAGCAGAATTGTGCTACTCCACTGCAATGTTCCAAACCTAAATTGAATGGCAACATGATTGCTGTGGTTCCAGTTATGTTAATTAGGCTGGATTCATGGTTCATTGAGGCTGCAATTATGCTGCAAAGAAATGCTGCAAGCATCCCATCCTCCTGCAGTCTGCTGAGTGTGCTCCCATTCCTCTTGGGGCAAAATAGACTTTCTGAAGGGATTTATACACTGGAGTCACATTTGCACTTAGACCACATGCTTGGTGAAGATGCAATTAGATGACCACGTTTTGCAACTTTCTTCTTTTCCAGATTTAATAGGAAAAACAGCTTTCCAAGTTCCTTGGCCATTTTTTAAGCATGCTTTACTTTGCCAATTTGCATACTAAGCATACAAATTATAAGCCTTATTAGCCCCATTTCAACCATAGGGTAAGTAAGAAGGGGAAGAGTTTTGCCCAAAGTTATGCAGCTCTTCAGCAGAAAGAGAACTGAAGTAGCTCCCATCTTCTTACAATTAATGGTTGGATTCGAAGATCCTGGAAGGCTTTTCCAAACTAAATGTTTCTGTGATTCTTTTAATGACATTTCCTGACTTACAACTGTGGCTAAGACAGCCCCCACATCCAAAATGCAAAACCTTCTGCTCGAGAAATGATTTAAAAGAGAGAGGCATTATAGTCTCAAACAACTGAGAGAAGAAGACACAGGATGAGTCAAATTTGTTGGCCTGCAATGAGAAGGAAATAGTTTAACATGGTAGCATCTCCTCCTCTGGATGGGAAAGGTGTGCTCAAACTCAAACAGGAGTTTTCAAGCTACCTGGTTTTCACTGGGTTGAAGAGGCAACAAGAGAGGAAGATGACTTTTCAAGCAAGTAATCATTCTGGGTTTTGGGGTTTTTTTATGAATAAATCTACTTTTAAAACCAGTCTCTTCAGAGAAATACATTTTCAATGTTATTCTGCACAAAGAAGGATAATGTGGGATCAGGTGTCTAAACTGAACTCCAAAGAATCAAGTATCCTCAGAGCCTAATTTCTAGCTTCACAATGGACTTAAGCACTTAGAAGTTCAAGTCTCATTAAAAAACAACCACGATAAAGCCCTTAATTTTTTTTTTTTTTTTTTAATTTAAGCAGATTTAAAAAAAAAAAAAAAATTTGATACCAGCCACTTCAAAGCTGGCTCCCCAAATTCAGGGATGATTGAGTTTCCATAATACAATTATGGTTGGAACAAAGCTGGATTGAAAGCAAGGTTCAACTTTCAAACAAAGTCCCCAAAACAGTTGCAGATGATGTGCATTTCAGCTTTCTGATCCTCAGGTGACACAGGGATGATTTGTATTAGCAAGATATGCATTAGAAAGGGAAGGCAATGCCCTAACTAGAAATAACCATCTTTTCCACAGATGGATGGACATCCATAACAATTTAATCTAACGAGACATCAAGCTTACATGCCCATTTGAAAAATCGTAATGGCACTTGCCTGGCAGGTTTGTTCCTCGATGCTTCATTCAATGGCTGTTCCATTCTTTTGCCTTTTTTTAAACTAATATTATCACAGCTCTTTTTTCCAGATTTAATCTACTCGCACTTCTCATCCAAGCCACAGCTTCAATTAATACCGATTTGAGCCTTAACACAAAGAATTCATGCATTTACTGAGCTCTGGATCTGACTTTTAAAATGAGTTTAGCAACGTTTCTAAGATGAGGAACCTAAACCAGTTTGACACTGTAATCAGTCACTACATACACAGAAATCTAAAAGCACATCAGGAATACTGTTTAACAGACACTAAATAATATCAGATTGAGAAATAATTGTACTTTATGTAAGAACATGGTAAGAAATCTGTTTTCTGATATATTATTAGCCCAGTGGATCTGACTTGCAATTTACTCTGCCTACTTAGGCTGGAGTTTAGACACAACACAAAAAACCGATGTCGAGTCTCCCAGACAGGAACACTCCAAAAGTTTTATTACTCTCACTTGAAAGCATTACCACGGGTAGGAGAAAAACTAAATATTAAATACGCCATTAACAGGAAAATTATTTCAAATCAGCGAAACATGACGAGACCCAAGTATACTGTTTCTCAATTTCTTTTTCCCTAATGTACACTGAGGAGACAGTAAGGTAGTAAATGGCCAGGGTTCAAACACAGGACATAAACTATATGAAATTAGGAACAGCGTAAATCTTAAGAACAGCTCAAAATTCTGAAGAAAATTAGAAAAGAGCCTAATGTGAATTCATTACTGACTTCTCACCAACCTTCTCTTAAAAGTAGGCAAAGCTGCTATACTGTTAAATTCTACTAACTTTCAAGTTAAATATTGTTTCTTTTAAAGTTGCACTTACCAAATCTGCTCCCAAACTAAAACCAACAGCTACTTTATTACTTTGTCTCATAAGCCAAGCAGTAAACTAATACTGTAAAACACAAACTGGATATTTTATTTTACTAAAAGATGGTCTAATGCCTAATGAATGCCTACTGCTTACCAACTGAAAATTATGGAATATAATAAAAAAACCTTTTTTACCAATTCATTAGGCAGGCAAAACTCACCTTGGCAACCCAGGCTAACAACCTGTCTTTACTGGTTCTCTGTAAGTGTTGGGAGGAAGCATGAATTGGTCCCCAAAGGAAGAGGCAGGCTCAGAGGTGCATTAAGAACCCAGTTCCTAGAGCCCTTCTAACCAC
>NC_053456.1:3461118-3603618 GCF_015227805.2 Hirundo rustica | reverse complement strand
ATGGATTTGGGAATTATGGATGGGTTTTGGTGGAGAGACAACGAAAGCTTAGAAGGTGAAGATCTCAAAGAAAACTTGCACCCAGTCAAACCATGAGCCTCTGCATGCTGCAGTATTTAATTACACGTCCATAACTGCAATTCCAATCCCAGTTCTGGAATCAATGGACAAGGAATGACAGAGCAGGGTCTGAGCCAAAGGGAAAATCACCCAACAGCTGTGACCTGCCATGGTGGTCACCTCAGCACTCAGCTGCACGGCTGTCTGGCTTGGAAAGAGCCATCCCTTAAATCGACTGCACACTGCCTGCCCTGCCTGGATGAAAATCAGCATAATGATCCAGGCAGGTCCTCAAGCTGCCTCTTGACAGCACAGAGAGTACTGACCTCTGAAGGGCTTTTCTGGGCTCTGAAGATTGTGCATTCACACTCCTGGCTGGTTCTTGCGGAGCAGAATGAATAAGACCTTTGCCATGCAGTTAAAGACAGGAGAAGAAAGTCACACAGTGCCCA
The DNA here is from genome assembly GCF_015227805.2 of Hirundo rustica. Lineage (NCBI taxonomy): Eukaryota > Metazoa > Chordata > Aves > Passeriformes > Hirundinidae > Hirundo > Hirundo rustica. The sequence goes on along the minus strand of NC_053456.1, from coordinate 3,603,106 downwards.
GATGCACTCTCAGCTGAATGTGAAGAAGGTTCCGCATTAGCACTGCCAGAGACACCTCAATCTATTCTTTGAGTCTGAAATCAAACACTGAGGTATCAAATACGCCAGCAGAGTTCACAGAACTGCTGATGCTTCAGCTGGAGCTTATTTTTCAGTGGGAGATAAAAGGTGATTCTCTGTACTACGTATCATCACAGGATAAATTCGTTGTAGCCGACTGCACTAATACAATAGCACTGCCAACGCGTAGTGAAACTTAATCCCTCTGAAGACACACGAGCTTCTTTTAAGTTTCAAACCTATACCATTGAAAAACATCCTACTACTCTGTATTCAAGAGTACTTTTCTTGTTAGCTGCTCTTCTCATCCTTTTCACTATTTGTATCTATTTAAATGGAGCTCTGATTTAAACCAGATCTGTAAATAACTCATTGCTCTTGGTCATTCTCTATTTAACCACTGAAATTTTGCACAACCAGTTTTGATACACACAGAAATAAAACATTCTTCTTGTGATGATTCAGACAGCAGTTTTCATACATATTTGAAAACTCAGACACCATCTTGCTAAAATGACAGAGTGGCATTCCATCTCCAACATAGTTCCAGAGGTAAACCACACATATAAGAAAATCAAAACAAATGCAGGAGTATCTCATGGAGGAACAGGAATGCTACAAAGAAAATCTAAATCTCTGAAAGCAACATCTCCACGCACCTTATCTTTAAAACTCAACTCTGTCCACAGTCAAAGTTTTCTTTTAAAAGTAAAAGGTGTACAGAAAATTAGAAAAAAACAACTGAGGGTTTTTTTCTCTTTTTTATTGTCTCTTATGTAAAGCATGCTTGGATCATGCTTCTTCACATCAGAAATTCATGTCTTGCCTGTCCTAGGAGGATGAATGGTGGCTGGGGAGCTGGAGTGAAATGACCACGTTATCACAAGGAAAAAGGATGTGAAACTGAGCGAGTGCAGAGCTGCTCTTTGGTGAGGTCTGCATTGGCTTTGCTTTATTAACCAGTGTTGATATTATTCAGCTAATAAATAAGAACAAGTCAGATGACAGATTTGCCTCTTTGTGTCAATATCCCTTACAGTCAAAGTGCAGAAGATGAAAATGAACTTGCTTTAACACACATTGGTCTTCCCTGTGTGTGTTTGGGTGCAAATAGCCTAAACATTTTACAATCTTCAAGATTAAAAAAAGCAGTGAAAATATGAAAAAGAAATGAGTATCATAAAAAAAACCCAATTTTTCTCCAAGTTTCCTTTATGCATCACAGGGCAACAGAAATCACAGACCTGGTGTGAAAAAAATCACATTTTTTTCTGCTGGCTCTTTTTCAAGTCTCCTCTCACATTTGAGGTATGATCCTCCTGCAAAGAGGATTTTTTGACTGAGTGCCTTAAAAGAGGACCCTCATGTACCTATTATTCAATATTGATTTAAATTACTAGGTTTCTTAAGTTTCTGACCTCCTGTATTTTATGATGTATTTAAAACACTTTGACTCTTATGAACCATTTAATTAACTAGATAATAACTGCACATTTGTCCTACTTGCCATTAACCAAAGTTAAGTTTCAACATTACTTCTGAAACTATCCTGCGTGTCTGTCATCCATCAGCTTTTACTTCAAGTTACAGAGGGCAAAAAATTGTCCTTGATTATTCCTATTATATTGGTAACACCAACACACAGCATTGGAAAAACTGAGGAAGGAATTTGCCATTTTTTAAGTCTATGGATAGTTGTTTCATGGCTAGAAGAAGGATTCAGATTCTCAGATGATATAAGTTGCTATCACTGGTTTACAGGGCACAGCAGATCTTTGGGTCAGATGAAAATCTGGTGCACAAACCATGGAGGCTCAAAGAAACCATTCAGAAACAATTTCTGTGCCTTCTGCACCCAAATACCTCACAGGGAACAGACCACAGTTGTGAGGCAACAAAGGTCTCTGAGCTGTATAAAAAATGAAAAATCTCTGTATTCAGCCCAATATTATACTGTTATTTCGGTAACAAGATTTATGGCCCACTTGCTACCCAACTAAGGCAACTCACAAATGCTGCATCTACTTGGCAATTTGGCTTCATCAATAAAATGGAGTCTGTCAGAATGGGATGCTTATTTTTCAGGATTAAGGAATCCATGTCAAAGTTAAAACACTTTTATGTGCTTAATGGACTCATCCCAGTTGTGCTGGAAAGGGCCTTTAGGTCTGCATTATAAATGGCTCATTTTTTGGTTATATTTTAAAAGCTTAAAAAATAAGTGTGTGCTGGACACAGCAGAGCCCGTAACACAAACCTTTACTTGGAGAGCATGACTGCCTTTCTGAGGCTGACTTGAGCAAGATCCTGGTGTAGGAGCACCAACATGGGTTGAGAAATGTCTCTGTGATTGGGATTTTAACAGAAATTTAGGATTCCTATGAAGGCACAAAATACAGGTGTTGCAGCCTTGTGAATTGATGTAACAGAGGAATTAAGGGAACAACAGAGGGACTCCTTTCTTTTTAACCACTTTGCTAATAAACCTGCCTAAATAATTGACTTAGACTTAATTGACTTAATGTCTCAGACATTATGGCTCAATTATTTTGAACTATCTCAACAGTCCATGCATTTGAGAAGTTTTGACCATGAGCCCCTAATGCGGTCAGGGAAAGGAAAAAGTAAACTTTAAGACTGTCTCAAAAACTCAGTCTTTGGCTTAGACTGCCCCAGAGATAGGTCCCACTTGAAATGTGAAAATCCTGATGATTAGTAAATAAAACAACCGAGCAGACTGGGTTCCTACAAGCTCAAGGGTGTGTGCACACACAGGCATGCATGAGCACACATATGTAAAGGACTTCTGCTCAATCCTTTGTAGGAAACCAGATGATGACAAATACTTGTAATCTATTTAGAAATGTGGTTTCATAGTTCAGTCCTCTGGGGCTTGAGAACTTCGCTCATCGCATCTCTGCGGCATTACACAGTAATCTCTGAAATACTGCATGCTAGATTAGCCCTGAGGGTATTTCTGATGATTAAAGGCACTGAGGATCTTTACATTTATGTGGATTGTTGAAGACCAGCACCTCCCAGTCAGGCATGAGAGGTCCAGCACCCTGGGAGGGGTCAGGAACTCTAGAAAGCAGACAGCAGCAGTGTAAATGTGCCAGAATATCTCAAAGGTAGAAAAACCCACAACCACCTCTTTCCACAGGCACATTCAAACAGCTCTGTTGGTTTCCATCACAAGGCAAGTCCCTACTTCCTACGTCTCAGCTTTACATTACTGCCGCATGCTGTATTTGTAGCACATGCTACCATTAATAGTGGCAGCATGTAGGCAGCTCTGAGGACACATCAACATCGACATCCACAGTCCCAGAGCCTTCAATTTCACTCAGTTCCTCATTTATCCCCTCCCTCAGCCAGAAGAACCCTGTATGACCTGCAGCATTTCTGCATCCTCACTGCTGCCCTGTTGTGAAGGTGGCGACTAAAGAGAGGTCACAACACAAACTCTGATAGAGGAACAGCTGACCAGGGGTTAGATGCCTAAGATGCCACAGTGCTTTTATGGTTGCTCCATTTAATACTATAAAATGCACACCATTACACAATTTAGGTGTGTTAAAATAAAGGAGCTGCTCCCCGCCAAGAAGTCCTGATAAATAATGTAACTTAGAAACATCCAGTGGTCTGGGTTGGAAGAGACACTAAAGCTCATTTCGTTTCACCCTTAGAATTCCTTCCTAAAATCTACTCTAAATCTACCTCCTTCATCTCAAGGCCATTCCCCCTCATAGGCATAACTGAGGTGTAATTGTTGTGCCATCATCCCACAGAAAAGTGACAATTTTATTTTGCTGGAAAATGCTGCCATGACTATTATTCTAAAAGCTGTGCAATTTAACTATGAAACCATATCAATTAGAGGCAGAGTACATCAACTCTGCCTTCTAACCAATGCAATAATCCACCCCAGGGGAGTTTGCTATACATTTAATAGTAGATTTATTCAATATTCTACAAATAGACACCAAAAACTTCAGAAAAAATGATGCTGTTCATCCTGTTTCTACTGATGTTTCTCCTGTCACATGCCAGAGAAATATTTTGACAAATACAAGAATATTTTAGAAAGATGAATAAAAGCAATGAGCTACAAAATGGTCTTGTTTATGAGACCATCAACATATCCTCATTCTTTTGAATGAGAAAAAGCCACAGATCTGTCAGGTTAAGAAAATGATCTTCACATTGACAGGAAAATAGATGTAGATGATTGAAAATTTGAAATTTATTAGCATTTTATTTCCCCTATATTAAAAAATAAACCTCAGCACAGCAAAGTTCCTGCAGAGTAAAAACCCCTCGATGGCTATGAGAAGACAGGCAAAGAAGAGAAGACTGATGATACAGCTGCCTGCTGCCCCCAAAATGAGTGAGCACCTAAAAACCTTCATGATTTATTATGCACACAGCTGGGGCTCTGAGAGAGCATGGAGATATTACCTCCAGCCTGTCTCATTAACAGGTTAAATTCTGTTGTTAAAATTGTTTATGTGTTTCACCTCTTTCCAACCAGCTGAACAATGCCCTGTTAGAGCACAGAATTACAAGTGTGTGCTTTCGAGTCTAGGAAAATCCTTGACAAGCACATTTAAACTTAACATGAACCTGGGTGCGATTTAAAAGAAGTCAGGGGACGAGGTGACAATAGAAAGGTTGTTATGGGAAGCACAGGAACAGCACTGCTGAGAGAGGATACAACCCCACCTTCCCACTTAAGAATCAGATACAAAAGAACCATCAAAACTAACACGGGAAAAGCTGTGACAGCAACCACTTCACATCACATTCCGTGGGTAGCTGACACAAAACCCACACATGCAAAACACTAAAATACACAGGCAAGTTCAGTAAGATCAAACTTTTTTTTTCCCCCACATTCTCCATTCTAACATTATTCCGAGCATTAGACCATTCATGGTAAAAGTGCTGATTATGGTACACTAGAAGCTCCTCAAGAGGAGGTTCAAAGGTCATTTATCAGCCACATACCCTGACATTACCTCTATCTATCTACTTTGTCCACTCCATCTTTTTGCACACACTGATATTCAAACGGAAAAACTGAAAATAAATGGAGGGTGTTACACTGAATACCAGACTTCTGCACCTGGGTTTGATTCCTGACCATCAGTGGCTGTATGTGGAAAATCAGCTTCAAGTTTAATTGTAACTGTCTAATCATATCAGTGACACTACCACTGAATTTATGGATAACTGATTTTAAGAAATAAAATCATTTACTGGCAGATCTTCAGGCTCCAAAGAAATCTGAGTTTAACCAATACACTGATTAACATTTCCAGCACAATAATTGTGTATACGAGCCTGTATTAAGATCTGCCTGCAGATTCCCATGTATCTCCTTATGCTGAACTTTAATTTACAAATATTTCCAATATTCTCCTTTCCAGCAGCTTTGCTTAGCCTTTAGATACTGCCCAGCCTCAGGTAACTTCAGCAGGGTCAGGAGCAGTTCCCACATGTTCCCATGTGCAATGATTCCTGACATTTTAACTGATATTTTCATCTGTATTAGCTTTATACATTTAGAAATAAATAAAGTGCAGCTCCTCACCCCTCATATAGCAATCCAGACATATAAAAAAATTGCAGTTATATTTATGGGTACACACTAAGTCTTGATAACTCAAGTAACTAATTGTTCCAAATAATTCCTTCTAGCAGGCAGCAGTAGTACTTTTTGCAATCCACTTTATTCATCTGCAGTAATTCATCCCATTCAGAAGACCAGGATTTAAAAATAATATGTAAACAAGGTTGAGGATAGCAACTAAAAGGTGTCCACAAGAGACATATTTAAATGCCTGCTAAATATATTTACCTAAGTCAACAGCGAAGTTTTATTTGGCAATTCTGCATTTTAAAGCTATTGTCTCAATTAGGCCAAAAAGGAGGATACTGCTTATGACTGCAAGTCTCTGCCTGCATTCATTTATTGTTCAGTTCACAGTCTCTGAATACAACACAATCCTCCAACAGAGTCAGCTTTCATAATTCAGCAGTACAAAGTCTGCAAACACATGTAACCTAGATCCATATTTCACAGTGACAGCATATGATAGCAGAATGTGAAGTATTAATGCTAGTGTCACTACAGTCCTACACTCTACTGCACTTTAAGAGAAAGCAGCTGCTGAGATGAAATGTGTGCCAACTGTCTGAAGACAGAAACATAAGAAACATTCCTTCTGTTACAAAGGGAGAGACACACACAAACAGACTTTCTTTTAGACTCAACAAGCACAAAGTTTCTTACTTTCGCCTTTTACGTTTCTATTTCAGAACCGCTCGCGCGCCGCGGGAGAGACGTGCCTGGGTGGGAATCCCAGCCCGGGCACAGAGCAGCTCCCGAGGAACAGTAGGGTTGGGTGAGGGTGATACATCAGCGCAGGGAACTGCTGGAATGGTGACACCAGCCTGGCACTGTTCTCCAGAATCAGTTACGGAATCACGGAATCACTGAATCATCTGGGTCGGAAAAGCCCTCTACGATCATCGAGTCCAACCATTCCACCAGCAATGCCAAAGCCACTCATGTCCCCACGTGGCTTTTATATCTTTCCAGGGATGAGGACTCCACCACTGCCCTGGTCAGCCTGTGCCAGGGCTGGACAGCCCTCCTGGTGAAGGAATTTTCCCTGATATCAAATCTAAACCCTTCCTGATGCAACTTGATTCTGTTTCCTCCCCTGTCACTTACCACCTGAGGGAAGAGCCTGACCCCTGTCTGGCTTCACCCCCCGTCAGGGAGTTGTAGAGAACAATAAAATCTCCCCTGAGCCTCCTTTCCTCCAGCAGCTCCCTCAGCCACTCCTCACATAGCCAAGAAAGCCCAATTCCCACCAAATTCCTTATGAGATATAAGATATAAACATCCAGAATGCTGGTTAGAGATGCTTCAGGAACTCCCAGGAATGCTAGGGCAGCTTTTCAATAACCAAAGCAGTGAAACAGTCTCCTGCCTGCAAACACCTTTGTCCTAACCCATCCTTGTGCTGTGCACCTGCTACTGAGAGCTTCCTTAATGGGACTAAGGGACACGCTAGAGAATTGTAAATTGGATTAATAAGGTGTTTTTTTTTTTTTTTTTTTTTTTAATCTATTCTCCACAGAGAGAGCAGTAGAGAACCTGCTCTCCTTGATTTGTGTCTAGTCCTGGAGCAACACCACCAAATGCTCTCCCACACAGTGTATCACCACCTTTTACGCCCAGCGCTACAATAAGAGTGTGACATAATCTGAAACGTTCGGCCGTAATTCACTTAAAAACTACTACAACCTCATTGACCTCCTTATCAAACAATTTATTGTGCATTTACAGACTGGACAATGAAATAGAGGAGGTAAGGTATTAATGGTGACACTATTTGGCAAGCTCATAGCACAGTTCATTCAAAAGGCAATTTTAAAATTGAATGAAGAGGTTTGACTAGGCAATAAAAACAGCCACAATGCCAGTGAACAGTACTTAGGAGGAAAGCCTCTAATTATCCTATTTATAAATCAACAGCAATTTTACTGATGACTTCTTCTCAAACTTGATTAAAATAACTTCAAAAAATTAAAAAATAATCTGATCATATTTATTTTATTAAATTACGATTTTAAAGCATTATTGATTCCCTTCACAAATGAAAATGATAAAAACTTGAGGACAAGAATGAGACAACATTTTTTAAGAGAAACATTTGTACAACACTCTGCAACATAATTATAGTGCTGCCCTTGGGGAAGGGGATTTTATTTTATAATGAGAATGTTTACACTGTTATGGGGTTCAATCTATCTGGGAGGGAAGGTTAAACTTCTTTCCATTAAAGACAGCCTTATAATGAAAAGCTCTGAAAGGAGAATGGAGTCTAATATAGTAGATGTAATGGCCTATTAAATGATTCACACACACAAAATGAATCAAATTCATTGTATCTTACTGCTCTTTTATGACAAAATTGTTGAAAAAATAAAACTATTGTCAAGATAATTGCATATTACATATACTGTATTACTGTAACTACTATTCTTATTGGGTGACCCAGAGTCTACATTTTAGGGACATTAATAGGACATTACATTTTAAATACTTTATAGTATTGGAATGTTGCACAGAAATCCCACTTTCACTCTGAAGGAAAAAAAATCAATTCAGACTTAAGGTCATGCTGCAATTCTGCATCATTCTTTTTCAATTAAGTTTTTGCATACATTCTTTATGATGTCATTTCTACATTCCTGCAACAGATGTTTGTTTATATCCCAATTTACCCAAATGCTGCCGTACTAGTCCCTGAACGTAACCTCTACAACCAGCTTGTGTTTCTAAAAACACAGCACAAGAAATGTTTCCTTAAACTCATCCCCTCAATCTACTGCTAAAAATCATCATCCCTGATCTTCATACAATAATGGACATTGTTCTTACAGGAGCTTGAACGTATCAAAAATACCAGAAAAAAATTAAAGAAAAGTCATGGTACACCTCTACAACAAAATTATACATAAGCAGGTCAAAAAGAAGGAACCATTTGGGATTTGCATGAAGGGAAAGTTTACATGAGATCTATAATACAATCTTTTGGCCTGCTACTAAGAGCTCTGTAATAATACATAATGACTGTCCATTAAGGAGCTGGTCTTGCAAACATGCAGGCAGACTGAGAAAATCTACATGAGTGCAGTCAGTCACCCACAGAATTGTCCCTATGTGCTCAAGCACACTTATATTAAACATCAGAAGCCTTGGTTAATTATCTTATTGCTAATAAATGCTTCTAAAGTACTGTCTGCATTTTTTTCACATGCTGGAAAGCACCAGGATGTACTTGGTATTATTGTAATGCAAGTGAAAGCACAAATAATACTTTGTGCTGAGAATATTTCGGCCACTTTTACCCAGCAAATAGAAACACAATCAGCAGGGTCAGAGTGATTGCTGTTCCAGGCTAATGGACAAAACTTGGGATACCAAAGACAGTAAAAACTTGAAATTTCCAAAGTTCATAGAAGCATTTGCAGGTGTTCCAAGACCTTTAAAATACCTCAGAATCTCAAATAATTTCAACAGAGTTGAATAAAAAATAAGCCAGAAATTCTAAAGTTACCTGATGGTATTCAGATTTCTCATGGGAGGACCACCTTGCAGAAGCAGGTTCTTGTATTTTAATGAATAAAGGACTTAGATAGAATAAAGGACTAGAAGCATTTGAAGGTTCACACCCTTTTCTGAGCCTTTTCCGAGCCTTTTCCAATATTAAGAATATTTCAACATGTTTGTTATTATTTATGATATAGGGGGGAAGTTTAATTGTTTCTATCCAGCTTCACTGGAGAACCTGCTGAGTAGGGGTGAAAAGTCCAACAATTCTCATCTACAACTGGCTATGGAAACCAGCACATTTTAAACACTTCCTAGGCTAACCAAACTCGATGGATATTTTAAAATATAATTTAAAGGCAGTCTAAAATTTGAACCTATTTCACAGCATAAGACTATTTCTTAAAGCTTTTAATATAAAAAAATTGAGGCAAGAAAAAATACAATTCAAAAACATTTTAATTACAGGAGGGCAGGTGAAGATTTTCAGTTCTGTGTTCCTACTACTAGAATTCAAAGTAACATAAATAATCCAGATTTTAAAATCTGAAGTGAGATTATTTCTCCTGTAGTACACATCCTCCTCCAGAAGGCAAGTCTCAGTTCCTAAGCATCAGTCAAATGCCATTAAACACAATTGCAATAAAGCAAATTAATCATTCACATCTTAAGGAAGCCAGCACAAGAATGTATGAAGTTAAACCAGAGTATTTTCAGAAAGAAAAGTGATGGAATAAATAACAATTGAGCAACTTGGTCCAGTGGCAGGTGTCCCTGCCTATTGCAGGGTGATAAAATGAGATTATCTTTTAAGTGCTTTTCAACCCAAACCATACTGTGGTTCTATGTACTCACTTACCCGGCCTATAAAAGTAAGATATCTTGAGGAAAACAAAAGTTCTACACCTGAACAAGACTCTTTCCTATTAAAATTAACAAAGTAACCACCCACGTGTATGTGATACATAAAGAGATAAAGAAATTACGAATGTAGAAGGCGGCAAAACACAAATAAAAAATGGCACAGGTTGTTGAGGCCAAAATTCAGTTATTTTCCAAACATTCAGTTGGAACTGGAGTGGGGAATCTGAGAAGTAGCTCAATAGATAGAGAACATGCAATAGCGAAATCAGCCTATTAAATAATTGGACTCCTAATTTACCACAGAGGAGCTACTCCAAGACAGTTTCTAGTGGCGACTAATGTTAGATAAGGTAGATTAGCTTGACAGGATGCTCTGAGTAGTTTCACACTGCAGGACTACAGGGCTCAGCTACTCTTCTTGGAGTGAAATAATGACAATAACACGCATTATCCACCAGATGCTTTTTAACTGAGGAATTCAGGACTGCGCATATGCGGGATGAACACCCAACAACTTCTAGCTGAGAAGGTCCATCAGATCAGCCACCTGTTTTCTCCTTCTCCTCATATCTGCTTCCAGAACCTTCCTTCTCTCTTTATTACAACTACATTAACCCAACTTCAGGCATCCCTACTACTGCGCTGGAATAACGCTGACACACCAAACTTGTTTATTGGTTGCCCACAGCTATTCAAGCAGATCAGCTGCACATCCTCCCAAGTCATTGTGTCTGAGCGTCTCCACTTACCCAACAACTGCTCTGTGGATACTTTGATTCTCTACATGAACAAGAATATCATTCCAATTCAAAAAAGGTTAAAAGAGAGAAAAGTAAATACCAGAGCTTGGACCTCTGAGGACACTGAAGTGCTCAAGTCAAATTTCATTTATCTAAACAAAGCAACTTCATCATTGTAAGGCATCCTCCTAGTTAGCATTCACTTTAGGAATTCCAAGTTAATAAATGCTCTCCATTTTTTCCTCAAGGAAAATCCATTTGTTTTCTTTATAGTAGGTCTTTTAAAAGGGAGTCATAACTGATGGATTACAACATGTTTCTACCTTTTCAATCTGAATTTCATAGGAATAAAATAAACCACAAATGAAAGTGCTTGTACCAGGCACGTTGAACCTTTCTTCTTCTATTAGCATATCAGTCTGCAATCATAACTAGATCAATAGCAAAGATATCTGCTTAAAAGAGCACCATGCTTTCTTTTGTCAGAAATTCATTACTTTTTATTAGGGTCATTGCTTGAAAACTTCAAAACACCATATGGACCTAATTGTGGTTTATTTTGGCAAAAAGGAAGACACTGTAGAACAATTGAGGCATTACATTCTACAATTCCATTACTTTCATCCCTCTCCGTTTTATTACTGTGTCATTAAAGGCAACTTGAGTGAGCGAAGAATTATAGTGTCATGTGTACGGGCTAGTAGATTAATAACAAAACACACTCAAGTTTAAAGGTATCTAACAGCTGTTTTCATTATTTTGTGTAAATACGCTTGAAGCATATCTATCTGATTAGTGGATAGAGTGCTCTTCTCTGTCACATGCCATGGGCACTGCTATGTGCAAGTAATCAAAGTGCTCGGAAAATGAGTTTACATTGTTCACTGCTGAAATACACAAATGTCAGAAAGTGACTGCGCATCAAAGCTTAGGCAAATCAGCTGCTGCAAACAAACAGACTCCAATGCACATCGCAGCTTTAAACATTCCTCTGCAGCACAATGACTGAACAGGACTTACTGCCAGCCCAAATGAAGTGATGCTCGTGGAATAATAAGTCGCCAACATATAGATGTGCTGACAAGTCCAGCATTGGGTACCACTGAAAAGAGTTCAGCTGCTTCCAGAACCAGAGATACACTGGTTTACTATCATGAATATGTCCTGATATGAGGCAACTTTATGGATCTCACAAAAGGTCTCACTAGAAAACAAAAAAAGAAAAAAAAAAAATTTTTTACCTTTTAATATTTCAAAATATTTTTTCATTGTGACTCACTTACCAGGATCCCTGTCTGCTGATCCTTCCATTTATTGGCAACAAAAAGGCAACAGTTTAGGCATGCAAAAGGGGTCAAATCCTCTCTTTTCCATATATAGTCACATCATTCAAGATGGGTAATTCAAACTCAGATGGCAGATAACACAAGTGAACTCTGAATCCAAGAGACGTGAGATGAAGTTTGAGGAAGGACAGAAAAAAAAATCAGTCACTGAAAGGAACTACTGCATAAAAAGCTCTTCTTTCTGTCCTCCATTTGCTTCTAGCACAGACTGAGGCAGTTTCAGTATTAAAACTGCTCTACACACAAGGATGAAAGTGAAAGAGCCCTACAGACTCATCAAAGTAAGAAAGTTAAAATAAACTCATTCTGACTCCAATGAGCTCAACAGAATAATTTTATCCAAATGCTTCAGTAAGCAAAAGTAAACTGAGGCAAAATAGAGGAGGATGCTTAAAGAGCCGCCGCAAGACAAACATTTTGCCTGAAGATGGTTTTTATTGAGGCCCATCTCACCTACTGCTTACCCAAATCCCTGCGGTCATCAACCCTTTGGCACCACTTCTATTTGTCTTCTGAGGGATGACCAGGCTTTCAAAAAAACAACATCCATGAACTTCTTGACAACCTATTCCTGACGAGTTCCAGACCAGGCTGGATGGAGCTTGGAACAACCTGGTCTAGTGAAAGATCTCCCTGCCCATGGCAGGGGGGTTGGAACCAGATGGTCTTTAAGGCCCCTTTCAACCCAAACCATCCCAGGATTTTATGATTCTAAGAGTGATGCCTCAAAAACTCCCTTGTTGCAACCACAAAGAAGAGGTGGGACAAAAAACACTGGCCATGATGTGTTTTTCTTCGAAAGCACCAAAATGTCCAGATGAACCCAGTACAGTCAGACAAAAACATTCCCCTCACTTTTTTTCCCTTCTCACAAGGGTCATTATGAACCCAATTCCCAAATTATGAACCCCATCCCCAAATGCAGTCAGAGCACAGACAGACGAGCTGGACGTACCTTGCAGGAGACTGCTCATTTATGAAACACATGATTAATGATCTACAAGATAAACCCCGTGCAGAACACAGAACAGGCTGGGCTGTCATGTCTTGTATAAATGCTGGGAACTCAGGATCTCCTTCACGGACCAAGTTCAGGTCTCAAGACTGAAGTCACCAAGTGACCAACTCATCACCCATCTTTTTTCACCTTCATTTTGGGGATATCATCACAGCAAACATCTGCAGCTGTCTGGCACTACTCCTACACTGTTTAACCAATCCCTCTATGAATTTATCAAACTTGCATTTCAATAGTATTTTGACAGTCATTTCACAACTAAATGTGTCTCTGGAAAATAAAAATCAAACCAAAGAACCACCCTCCACACCCATTTTTTCACTTCCAGTCTCAGTCATTTAATAATGACCAATTTCTACCTAGTGGATGCTGTAAGGATTATCCTGAAACTTAAATAATTCCTCCTCTTTCATGGCATTTATCCTCTGACTGTATTTATAAAGATTAACATATATCCCCTTCTCAACCTTTATTTTGCTAGGACAACTGAACCATACTCTTTTAATCTGCTCTCATAATACAGATTCTCCTAATCATCCTAGGAGCAATTCTCTACACCTGTTTCACAGTTAAAATTAATCTTTCTTGAGCACAGGTGACCAGAACAACATACTTTTTTTTTTTTCTTTCTTTTTTTTTTTTTTTTTTTTTCCTCCCCGGTGCTTTACACAGACACATCAATCTGTACCTTTAAAATATCTTTCCTATGGTGCATGAGATTCAAATACGTATCTTAAATAAATAATTAAATAAATATTTGGTACAGTGCAACTATTTAGCTACACTAAATGTCAGCACATTTGTAGCAATATCTGCACAGCCATATAGACTGGTCCAACTTTTAGCACATCAAAGTGACCAAGGGAAGGAAGATCTGTCTGTTTCTCTATTTAACACCTGTGAGAACCATCAGCTGCAGATGGAAAACACTTAAGAGTTCAAAGGAGAACGTGGCTGTGAATAGCTTGGGGACTTTTTTGAGTGGCAAAGTCATAGAACTGAAGATGTAACCCTGCTGCAAAGCACTCACGATGAGTATTCTGCCACAGAGAGGGGAACATACCTAAACCAAATCCATCCTGGAGAAATTAAATCTGAGGCTCTTCAACTGCCACAAAACAAGCAGTAAGAGGCCTGTGGCTTCCAGACAAAAAGAGCGGATAAGGAAGCACAAGTGGAAAGATGAAGGTTCTGGTGGTGAGACATCACACAGCACTTAAACGTGATCTAAAGTCTCTTCTAGCCCAAGCCTTTCCATGATTCTGTGGAGTCATTACTCCCATGGCAGGTTGGACACTAATGAAAATAGAGAGGATGGGGTCTGATGATGAGTTCCAGGATTGTGTGGGGGCAAGAAATACATACAGCAGGTCATAGATGGACAAGTCCAGCTTCCTGCAAGCCTGACCTGAGCACTACTTAGGAGCCATCTTAAAGGAAAATGGCACCATTTTATGAGGAATCCACTCTAAAATTTACCACAGACTGGAGGATTCAACGTAATACCTAATTCCTTCGTCCTAGCTGTTGTTACTGCCTGCAACATAGTTTGAAAAACAGACTGAATGTAACGGTATCTTGTTTTATAATATCTAAAACTACTCTGCAGCAGATAAGTATTTCTCAACAAAAAATGTCCCACTACTAAGAAAGGTAATCTAATCCCAGAAGTTTTTTTCTTACATACTTAAGAAAAACCTGGAGCTGTTGGCACAAATCTAAAGGAAGTCACAAAGATGCTTCAAGGGCTGGATCCCCTCTGCTATGGTATGCACAGACTGAAAAAGCTGGGAGCATTCAGCCTTGGGAAGGGATGGTTCCAGGGAGAACTTAGAGCCCCTTAAACTGCTTAAAGGGGCTCCAAGAGAGCTGGAGAGGGACTTTGAACAAGGGCCTGGAGTGACAGGATAGGGAGAATGGCTTCAAACTGACAGAGGGCAGGGTTAGATGGGATATTGAGAAGGAGTTCCTGGCTGTGAGGGTGGGCAGGCCCTGGCACAGGGTGTCCAGAGAAGCTGTGGCTGCCCCTGGATCCCTGGAAATGTCCAAGGCCAGGTAGGATGGGGCTTGGAGCACCCTGGTCTAGCAGAAGGAGTCCCTGCCCATGGGAGGAGTAGAACAAGATGATCTTTAAGGCTCCTTCCAACCCAAACCATTCTAAGAGAAGAGCCTGGGAAAACAGTCCTGGACTTCGATCTCCCACAATTCTTCCACAAAGCGTCCCTGTGACTTGGTGTTTGTAAGCCCAGAACTGATAAAGCCTCATTACCATTTAGAGATGCATCTTTCCCATAGTAAAGCAGAACAACCTCCTACCTTAAAAGCACTTCTGGCACATTTACGTTGGGATTTTCATATTTTTAAATGTATGCTATCTGAATTATTTAAAGGGAAGAAGAGGAGGATTATTTCATCTGGGAGTCACAACTGAGCAGGGGGAATGTCCAAAATATAAAATATTAAGTATCTGCAAATGCAAAAGCAAAAACAAAACAAAAAAAACACACCAAAAAAACCCCTAACTAGATTAAAACACTCCTTGCATAACAAAGAAATTATCCGTGATTTGGCAAAATTAAAAATCATTTAACTTCATCCCATTTGGTTATGTATAAATAAAACATCTGCATTAAGTTGTTCTTACATGTTACATAAAGGTCATCTCCATAGGACTGGAGAGCTACGCTTCAAGTTTCCTCTTCAATATGTGATTTTATGTATTCCATCATGCAATTTTGCTCCCTTATTCTCTAGTCTCTAAAATTCCTGTAGAACATCTTCGTATCTTCCCCACTGACACTTCCATCTGACAGTACCTCTGACTGTAACCGGAATGGGTTGTCTGCAATCTTCCACACAACAGTGCTTGAAGCAGATCCAACACTCATAAAGTTTCAGTCTCACATTTAATAACAATTTGCAAGGCAATCCATTCCACCCCTCTTTTGAAAGGTGCTGCTTGTTTGGGTTTTGGTTGGTTTAGTTTTTTTTCTCCCCAAACTAATACTGCATTCAAGGTGAAATGTGGCTTTTTCTAAAGGTACTGCCATTCCCCTGCAAATGGGAACAGAGGTTCTTTCATACTTTCAAAACTGATTTCTGTCATTTTGTATTCTTAGTGAAGAATCACTAAAAAGTCAGATTTCTCATCCTATTCTTTGTACTTTCTGCTATTTTTAGCACATTACCTGTTTTGTTTTTTTTGGTTTTTTTTTTTTTTTTTTAACAGTATAAGTACATAGAATATTTAAACAATAAGGTTCTGTCATTGCCTCACGAAGCAACTAAGAAATAAGATGCCCAACATGACTGCCTCCCTCTCTGTTACAATCCTGTAAGCATGAAATCCGTTTAAAGGAAAAAAACCCCAAACCCTCCACCTTCACTTCCATGCAATATTCATGAATTTCATAATAAAAAAATACGAAATTGTTCAAACGTTGAAGGGCAGTGTTTTGAAATGCAAAAGCCAGCAGGGACAGCCTTGTGTATAAAAACCATCTTTCACACATGCAAATGATTTAAGTTCCTATAGATGGAAAGGGACCTGGACACAGCCAGACCACTCGATACCCAGAGTTAGTTTTGTGCCACCTTTTTCTACCCCTGTTAACATTGTGTTCCCACCAAAAGCCCTCAGGCTTTTACCTGACTGCAGGTAAAACGAGGGTATTTAGTACTTTGCAGGATCCTACCATTAAACAACAGCTTTTTTCCACTTTGAATAAAAGAAAAAGAAAAAAAAAAAAAAGCCAAACAAACCCACAGCTTTATTTTAAGTCTGTCGTGACAATTTTAACCAATTGAATTTAAATTTCACTGATTCTTATGACAACAATTTGATGCAAACTCTGAAAGTATTTCATGTCATCCTGAATAGGAATGATATTTATCTCAACCCCAGCACTCAGGAGAAAGACTCTGATGTGAAAGAAGAAAAGAGAGAGAATTGAGGTAGGAAGGTGAAGAAAGCCTGAACAAGGACTTGCATTTAGGATGCTTTAAAAAAAGACAACATAAATTCCTATGAAATCAATCAAAACTTTTACTAGTGTGGAAACAAAAATAAAGGAAAAAAAAATTAATTCAGAGTAAGTTGCATGAATGTATTCCAGATGGAATCCCAGAAGACTGAGGAGCACCATCCATACCAGTTGCTGATGAAGGTGTCATTTTCTTCCCTTCTCCCATGACATCCTTCAAGTCCAAATGCCTATGTTTATTACAGCAAGGTAGGCTATTCTCTTCCCAAGTTGCAGAGAAATTATTATGCATGGAAGTGCATAATAATCCAGTCCAGTCGTGACTCTACCACTGACTTCCCACATGAATATGCACGAATCAATTAAACCTCTGAATGCATCAATTTCCTCCTCAAGTAGTAATGATAATAATAATAATAATAGCTGCCCATTGTATAGGGCACTGCATGCAATATTTTTAATGCCTGCTAATGAAATGTGCTATTAATTATTAGGATGTGGTTTGTTTTTTGAAAGCCAAGCACCAGCACGTCTCAACTGTGTATTCAAAGTGACACAACTTGAATATTTCTGAAAAACTATCCATGAGAAGGTATTATGGAAAATCTTTCTTTAAAAGCAAACGGTATTTAAATCAGTATGAGAACTCACAGCTCTTACCAGCTCTGCTGCAGAGAAATTTGCAGCTAAGGGGTTAATCAGATTAGATGGGAGTGGTTATAGGCTCAGTGCCACAGGTTTTGCCCTTTGTGGCTTCTCACATCCCAGACTTGGAAAATATGAGCTGTGATACTGAGAAAGGTAAGAAGCCAGCACAGCCCCATAGTGATAAATGAGTTTGCATCATCTGTCATTAGAACTTCCTGCCAACAGGGTCATTCCCTATTAAATTACCACTTGTCAATGTTTAAAATACTGATTGATAAATGACTGTGCCAAAACTGATAACACGACAGCTTTTATTTTCTAATATTCTTGGTTACCACATTCTGCTACTTCAAGATACAGATACAGTAGGGTTTTTTGCAAGTACTTTAGTGAAAGACAATTTAATCTAATACAAAACTAACAGGTACTGTAAAACGATTGGTCCTGATATACATTACATACATTCTTCTTGCCAAAATAAACCTACTGGTGATTTAGAGATATGGGTAGATCCAAGTTTCACATTTCATCAAATACTAGTAATCTGTTTTATCAATATAAACTGCATTTTAATGAAAAAATTCTTTTCTTCAGTACACTTCACTTTTAATTCCCCAGAGTATGATAATTCGTTCACGCTGTAGAACAAGAATGTTTTACAAGACCTTAACTCTCCAGAGAAATTTCTCTGTAAATACAAAACGCAAGTTTTATGGGAATGTGTTGTATGCAACATGAGCAGTACCCAACATAATAAAAAAGTGGGTTGCACAGAGAATTCTGCTTAAGTATCCTTGTGAGCTATTGTGAGCCTAAATGGTTATTATGACAGCATTTAGAGGAATACCTATACGACAGATAAAAGAGAGTCAGTTAAACTATTTTTGTCCCTGAATAGATAAAAAGAAATTACTTTTTAGCAAGTTTTACAGAATGAATATATCCCAGCAGACTCTTCAGCCAGGCCCTTCTCTAGCAGAGTGTTCTTGTTCTGATGCTGCTGGAGTGGTCTGAGGATAAATATTTTGGGGATAAAACTGGCATGTTCTGCCTGGAAGACAAGGCTGGGGTTACAGCTCTTCCATGATCCAGAGGGAGAATGGAAATTCCTACATCACCCAAAACAGCACGGGAGGAGTGTGTGGAAGAAGCATCATGTGAGAAAACACCACTGAAAATGAAGGTGTCCTGAAGCTCTGAAGCTCCTAAGCCCTCACTGCAGGTGCAGCTACTTGAGTTAGCACTAATCCCAGAGGAGCAGGGGGAACCACCCCACTGCCAACGGCTCCACAATGGAAAAACTCCATTTTATGCCCCTTTTGAGCCCACACTGCACTTTCCTCCCAACAGGGGCTGTGTCCCAGATCCTGAGAGCATCCCTCGTGCTCACTGTGTAACTCTCAATGTGCCAAGACCAATCCTCAACTGCTGCTTGCGGCACGTGAGGAGGAAAGACATTCTGGGGAGCAATTTCCATCACCCGGCTCTTCAGCAGCACGCCCTAAGGTAGGAGCAGTCTATTGGCACTTTCTAATTATGCTAATGAGCCATAAACCATCGCGGCAGTGAGGCTGTGCCACTGCAGAGGGCACAGTGCACCACGGAGATGCCCAAGCCACCACCAAAGGCAGTAGATACCACCCCCAGTACCAGAGTCACTGCCATTAGCACTCCACCTAAGCTAATATATGCTGTTTCACTGAAAGGCTCATTAGCCAAAAACTGCTCTTCTAAGCTATCTGTGGCTTCCCACATGCAAGACGGTTCACTACAGCTCGCATGGGTACCACTGCTGAGCATCTTTCCCTGCAACGCAGACACATCCCCAGTGTCCATCCATAGCTCTGGGCTCCTGTGAATTCAAGTCTCTCCTTGCTCATTGACATCACCATTTTCCCAGTTAAGTTCAGCCCTGCAAACCTTATCCAAGTGATGCAATTTATTTATTTATTTATTTATTTATTCTTCCCCAAAACAAGCTCCTCCACACGTGTTTCAGCACAAAAGATACCGCCGGTGTCTTTTAAAAACTTCTATTTCACTCAGGAACTCCCTTGACTGGCCCTAAAATATTCTCTAAATTGGAAAATTCTGCCTCTCTCACACTATAACTAAAAAAATATAAACCCAAATGGTTGAGAATGTCCTGTTAACTGTACTAAGTTATAAAAGCAAATGAAGAAACAAGTCTGAAATCTTTAATTCTACTTCACAATGTGCAATGCAGATAGTACGAGATAATCGCTAACAAGTTCCGCTTAAATCAACAAAAACAAAACCTGTTTTTATTTTCTGCTGTAATCCTCATTCTTTCATGTTTCTTTTACATTATTCCACCTCAGTCCAATGGGAATTTTGAGCTCTTAGGAATGTTACTTCATTCTTGCTTATAAAAACATCTTCCTTTCTTACCACAGTGTGATAACAATAAAGATATACTACAATTAGAAGAATAGTAATAATAACCAAAATCTGAATTAAATTTTCCATTGGAATGAATTCCAAGGAGTACCTAATCTGACCCTGCTTTGCAAACTGCCACTGACAATGTGGGCGCAGATGGGATGAGAGAACTCATATAAAATCATAGAATCATGGAATGGTTTGGGCTAGAAGGAAGCTTAAAGATCATCTAGTTCAGCCACAGGCAGAAACACCTTCCATTAGACCAGGGTAATGATCCAGTGGATATCCAAATACCAACAAAGACCTTGCTGAATTTTCCCAGAGGGTTCTGCTGGCATGCAGAGAAGTACCAAAAACGGCATCAGTCAAAAGGGAATTCTTTCCTTGACCATCATTTTACAGTGCAGAAGTGGAAAAAAGATTATATCAAAATAGGCTCTATTGATTGTACAGTGAAAAAAATTGGATTTTATTTATGTTACAGTAGAAGATACTAAAATTAAGTCAATGGCCAGATAAGTGTGAATTACAATGTATTTAGCTCTGTGCTATAAACCCCGAGTCTGGTACACAACACTCATGGCAGATGAGCCGCTGCTCTCCATCCTTTGCAATACCAATGCACCGTGAAGGGACAGCCTGAACTCAGAGGGGTTTTCTGCCTCGAAGCTGAGAAATACTCTGATATTTATTCCTACATCATATACTCCACCAGAATGTACAAAGAGCAGAACTCAAGTCAGAAATCATATGGGGTGGGTATATACAGGGCAGCCTTGGCAGCACAGGATATAATATGGAAGCCAGTCATTGTCAGAAACAGAAAACAGGGGGATTAGGTCAGTAAACATCTTATTCTGTCAAATCCTCAAATCCTTTCGTCTCTTCTCATTGTCAGATAAGGACCACAGTCTGCTGGGTTTGTACT
The DNA here is from genome assembly GCF_015227805.2 of Hirundo rustica. NCBI lineage: Eukaryota > Metazoa > Chordata > Aves > Passeriformes > Hirundinidae > Hirundo > Hirundo rustica. The sequence continues at coordinate 3,581,980 of NC_053456.1, read as the reverse complement.
GGGAACACCAACACAGATCCTAATGGCAAATATTTATTAAAAAAAAGATTCTTTATAAAAAGGCATCAACAACTTCCCCTCAGAAGTAGAAAAGCAGCGGTCAGAGGCCCATTTGAAATATTTAAATACACATTAAAAATTATAGCGGTACCTCTCAGAGTATCCACAAGTGTTTCCTAGGATATCCTCCATCATTAGACCTCCCCTCTTCAAGTGATCATTTACTGTGCTGCTTGTGTTGTTTGTGTCCATCACCTACAGTAATTACATTAAAGGGTAGATATTTTACAGGATTAACTCCTGTGACATGATCCTTCATTACGCTGGTTTTGATCAAGGCTCAGATATCTTTTATTTTGCCCTGCAACTGCAATATTAATCTAAAATAATCTTAACAAGCTCCCCATCACACGTACCAGAATGATTTCTCAGATCACCTCTCTCTCCCCAGTCCAAATGTAGATTATGTTTCAGACACAAACACATCCTGAGACATTCACACGCAAAATAAAAGAGGTCAAAATAAAAAAATAAAAAAACTGCCCTGGTTATTTTGCCTTCAGAATTTTTAAATATTTTCCCAACATCTCAGCAAAATTATGCATCTTAAAAAGACTGCAGGCACTGAAATGATTGTCAGTCATGCAAATAATCACTTACTTACACTGTATGAGTTTGGTTAGGATAAAGCAAATTACCATTTGAAAATAACTTGAAAAACACTCTGGGCTAAGAGCTTTCTTTATAAATTTTAGCTTGGCCACAATTTTTCTTAACCTTTTTCTCCTCAGTCTTCATTCAGTCACTATACTAATACAATCTAAATTAAAAAAGCAGCTTTGAATTGCCACAGGTGAATTCAGCTTTATGCAAAACATGTGAAAAAATAGCAAATATTGGCTGCAGCTGAAGGTCAAAACCCAAAGAACTTCAAAGTCAGGCAGAAGCAGCCCTTCAGATTTTTTCCTGTCTTGATATTGGACTTTCTCTGAACACCTTGGATCTTACATCTAGAATCAGTAGTTGAATAAAATAGATAGAGCCGACATCAATCTTTGTTTCTAATCACTCTGCTGTGAAAGTTTTACTGTCACACTGTTGTTTACAAACATCTTAATTTTGCCCATCACTGTTGAGAAGAGGTTTTTGATATAATTTCAAGTGCAACAACCACAATAAAAATGGGAAAGGTGTCCTGCCTTGTGAGATGCGATTTAATATGAGAGCAGGACTCTAAAAGCACACAGTGAGACGTGAGATCTTCCTACTGCACCAGTTTGGGTAGCAGGCTAATGATTTTACCCACCTAATCACCTCCCGCTTTGGACAAATGAGCGCTGTGCGTACGATGACTTCAGCCTAATTTGTCAGATCTTGTCTGACCCCATCTGCCAGGGCTGACAAGTCCAAAAGAGCTGATGTAATATACGGGACAGGGTTATCATAACTTCATCTCCAAAACTAGGTCTGGGCCGCACGATTCCTAAGGTATGCCAAAACCCCAAGAGCCTCTGGAACTGGCTCCACATCAAATATGCTGAGCACCCACAGCATTCCCTGCGCTCAAAAGCTCTGGACTTTAAGAGGGAATAGTGTATCCTCAAAGATACACAGGTACTGAACTACGCTGCCATCCAGACAGCCAAGTCCCTAGGAAACACTAGAGGGTTTTAACCCACTTGTCAAAAATAGACAATTAAATCTTTAAACTTAAGACATAGATTTCCAAATGATTTGTGTCAGTATTTTAGAATACGAAGTTTTGCAAGATACTGAAACTCAAACCTTGCAGTCTGAGTACATCAGTGCACTAAAAATTTCTCTACCTCAAACTACCACACATGTATATTTAGCCTTTGAAATAACTCTAAGTACAGGCTGGTCAGGGACAAAGATCTCAAGTGTGGCCAGAACTTATTATCAGATCAAAAGGCGGGCTCTTGCAAAGTCATTGCAGTGCTTCCCTTCCTTACTTCAGAAAAAAAAAAAAAAAAAAAAAAGGAAAAAAAAAGGAAAAAAAAAAAAAAAAAAAAAACGGGAAAAAAAAAAAAAAAAAAGTACTCAGCATGGTGTTGGGTTTAAGAGTATAATCAAATTGCAGAATCACACCCTATTTAGTGCTGGTCCCACTGAAGCAAAGTTCCTGTTCGGTGGGAGGAGAGTCCCTTATAACAGGAAAAACAATTGTGCCAGGTTTAATCAAAAGTGAAAAGAATCCTGTGAATGTTCCCTTTGAGCCACATAACCCACTGCTAATTTCAAGACAGGCTCCGAAACGAGGGCAATAAAAAACGTCCTTCAGAGTAACCCAGGAGGAGCGAAGAGCAGCTCCTGCTGCAGCAAATGCCAACATCTGCAAGTCTGCTCGCTGCCACAGGAATGCTTCTGCCTACCTGGAAAGCCATAAAAAAAGAAAGAGGGGAGGGAGGCGGGGATAAAATAGCTCCTCGGCTGCAGGCTTATCACTTGCATTGTTCTCCAGCACTTCTGTCTCCTCCTTGACCTCCCCTGCACAAATACGCACAGAGCCGAGGAGCAGGCAACTCCTGGAAGGCTGAAACAAGTGGGAAATCACTCAAACAAGTGGGCAATCACTCATCCTGAACGATGCAAGTTTGCACGACGGGCTTGGCTGCCTCAATAGCCTCTGATTATTGAAATACATTTATCAATTAGAGGATTTTGCATACTATCAAACTCATTCATTAATGATGCTTTAGCTGATTAGTTAGAACGTCACCATAAATACAGAGTTTTGACAGGCTGGAGGCAATTTATGACATGGAAAATGTACTGACCTGCTCACATCAGGAAACTTGACTGGAAAATAAAGAACTTGGCACTTCGGTCTGATTATTTTTTCCAAATCTTTAGGTCTGTGGTCAGGAATCAGCTTCATAAATTTTCCAATGGATTTAAGAAAGGATTCCATATTAAAAGCAGAGTTGAACACCACAACATCAGCAACCAAACTGTAAAAAGCGGTGAAGATTAATGAACATACTGCTGTCACAAAAGGAATAGCATTATTCTGCAGGCAAAGGAAATAGGATACATATTCTCATAAACAAGCAAAAGGTACAAGTAGATGCTAATTAAAATCAGCCTTTTCATGTGAATTTGGAGTAGTATAAGTACCTTAATCAGAAATGTCTCAATTTCTCTCTATTCACCCTTTGAAAACATGTTTAACCTTTTTAAACTAATAATAAATTACTATTACTAATCTAAAGGAGCACATCCTCTTCTAGCTGTGGAGTTCTATTCATAAAAAATGATAAGTACAGTGTTCCTATCATCATCTCTCTGAAGCATTATAAACAGATAAGGCCCACTATAAACTGATTTTTGTAGAATTAAAGTTGGAAGAAAATGAAAATTCCTCAGAAATATTTTTTTATTAAAGGGCAACTTACCTTTGGTTAACCTACCTTCAACTGACCATGTGTGCCAGGCAGCAGGATACTAAAGAAATGGAATGTTATTTTAACCTATGCAGACATAATCCTGATTAAGAGTATATCCATGATATATAAAAATAAAACACACAGCATACAATATCCCTCCCCCAGAAAAGAAGTTGAAAAAAAAAAGGCATATAAATTTAATGTTTTATTTCTACTGCTGTGTTTTAAAATCGACCAGGTAATAATTTTAAGATGGAATTTGACAATAACACAGGTATTACTTCTCCACTTAGAGCCAGTCTGGGGAAAATAAGCAGCTATAAAAAACCTGAAGTATCTGGAAGTTTATCCTGGCAGTGCTGCCACAATCTGAGCTACACCAACACACACAGCACTAACTGAAGTAAGAAATGCTTTATGGCCAGTTGGTTTTCTCAATATGTTATATATTGTAATACAGACCTACAGGTCAGAAGATACATTGAGGACATGTGTTCATAAGTCACAGGGCTGGTGAGAAGTATATTTGAGGTGAGAGGCTGTCATTCATCCTCTCTGCATCTTTCTGCTGTCTGGTCAAGAAAGAGAACTGACACTGCTCACCAAAGCAGCAGGAGTCAGCAGGAAAAGCAAAGAAACCCCAACATTAGAGAGAAATAATCCTTTTCAAGCTGACTGCAGGAGCTGAAATGCTTTTCTGGCATCTTACCCTCTTCCCCACCTATGGTTTTTAACCCATCAGAAGCCTCAGTTTTGTAGAAAAGTCATCTTTTCTGCACTGATTTACAGATGACATGAGGTAGAAACCTGACAATTTTCTGTGCTGCTCTCTGACACACAGAAAAGGCTCCAACAACAACATCTCCTCTCCTCTCGCGCGTTAAGTCTTATCTGCCCTAACTCCTTCCCGCAGGCTCTTCAAATCAGGGGCAAATTAGAAAGATGAATTCCTTAGAAACATCAGGTGCAAAAACCAGAATTCTGGTTTTTTAATGATCCAAAGCACCAACCTGTAGGTTGCTCTAATTTTAATTGTCTCAAAAACCTCTGTGTAGAACTGGAAAAGTACATTTTCCCCATTTCTAACGCATTCAGAAGATGGGAAGATGGCACCTCTTTGCAGATGACCACTGGAGTGTGAAGAACAATACAGAGGACATGGCTTCAATTTTCTGTTAAACTGGGGTTTCAGCAGAACAGAAATGGGAGATGAATATTATGTAACTACATGAAGAAGATACAGGAGGCTGAAGGAGACAGAATGGATCATCTGTTGCCCCATCCCTGGAAGTGTCCAAAGCCAGGCTGGATGGGTTTGGAGAAACCTGGTCTAGTGGAAGGTGTCCCTGCCCACGGCAGGGGTTGGAACGAGATGGGCTTGAGAGTCCCTTCCAATCCAAACAACTCCATGATTCTATGATCTGGAAAAATCGTCTTTATTTATCTAATAAGAGAAGACACTTAAAATGCATATTTTGAGGATAAATGTTTGTCAGTTTACAACAGATGTACGAAAAGTGCCACAATAAAGCAAAATATATATACAAAAAAATATTCCTTTCCCAGTGACAGAAAACACTTTTTTGTCAGAACATCTGAAAATGGCTGCTACTGTTTTCAAAAGATCTTTCACTTTGCTCTCCCATCTTTACAGCTCAGTAAGTGAAACATGTTGCAAACACTGTGGCAGAGGCAGCTGCAGAATGGCCAGAGCGTACACAGATCATTAATTGAGAAATTTCAACATAACTGCCTTGGATTATAAAGATGCAAAAGCTTAACTTGCACCTTAAAATGCTCAAGCCCTGTTCTTAATAATTCTTCCACCAAGAGAGAGGTAAGAAAGACCATGGAAATGAATTTATTTCAGTTTAAAACAAGTGAGTTTTGTTGCTTCACTTAGGTCTGTGCAGTGCCTAACCACAAAGCTTTTCAGTGGTGCTGTTATTAACTTCTTTCATTAACTCAGATTCGAGAAATACATTTGTTTTTAGCAACAATAAAGGACCGCAGCCTTTAAAACGTCTGGGTATTATAGCACTGCACAATTTCTGAATACTAGATGAAAGAAATATAAGGATTTATCTGGTATGTTTACTGCCCTCTCTTCACAGGAAAAGTGCTGCAGTACATTTTAATTTCTGTTTATTTCCCTAAAACCCTCTCCATAATTTCAGCTGGAGGCAGTAAAAGCTATGGCCAAGCACGAGCTGAGTAGCTGCAGCTTTGTGAAGCATCCATGAAACAAACAAAGCATCACTTCCAGCCAAGGCACAGGTCAGAAATCCCACCAACAATGGGTACAAAATGGCAGCACTGGCAGAGTTTATACAATAAATGGAAATGATTTTTCAGAGCAAAGTGGTTCAGCCACACTGATTTCATCAAGCTCTCCTCAGAACTCTGCTGGTTCCTCAGTTTGCTACAGGGTCATTGTTTAAAGAATCACAGAATAGCCTGGATTGGAAGGGACCTAAAACCTCCCCCCATTCCACCCCCTGCCATGGGACATTCGCCACTACCCCATATTGCCCCAAGTGCCTTCCAACCTGGCCTTGGACATTTCCAGGGATCCAGGGACTGCCACAGCTTCTCTGGGCACCCTGTGCCAGGGCCTCAATGCCCTAAAAGGGAAAAGTTTCTTCCTAATATCCAGTCTAAACCTATTCTCTTTCAGTTTGAAGTCAATCTCCTATTTCCTATCACCACATGGTCTTGAAAAACATTAATATAAAATAATTAATACACAAAAAAAATCAACAGAAAATAAAACCAGATTAATTAATACCAAAAAAAGTATATGGAGAAGGATTCTTCAGGATTACAATGCTGTAGATAGGAGAACACCTTAAATAACGAGGAGCAGTGAGAGCCACACCTACCATGAAAGAACCTGGTTGTATCCATACTGAAAATCCCTTTCCTGGCATTTCTGGACAGGATATGCCAATTGGTTCTCATGGAAGTAGAGGACCTTTTTCAATTTGCCAAGGTCAGGGCGGAGGGCGGCGAGTTCAGCCAGGTTAAGCACCGAGCTTGCAAAGAGGATCCTGGAAAACAAGGAGGGCAGTGTTTACTGCTGGTGAGCGCGCTCGCAGGGGTCACCCCTTCCCCTGCTCCCTACTCCCTCCCCCCGCAAGAAAAACATAACCCCTATAGGGACACATCAATAGCTAAGCCTTAATACCATGTAGCAGCATTCGAAGTTTTGATCTCTTAAAAAGCAGCTGCTAAGAACCCAACTAGAAAAGCACCGAATCTCATTGGTCTTTCCAGCTCAGTTACAGAGAGATGCAAAATAAAAAAAAATAATAGTAAAAAAAAAGCTGGATGGATTTTATTGAAAAAGGCAAGAAAAGCTGTATCTGAAGGACAAATGGAACAAAGATAAGGCTGACTAGGGAATACTTTGCTTGCCAGTTTCATTACACTTTACTTCTTTATGCAACCAACTACTGAAATTCAATATATGAGCAGGAATGGCACATGTTCATGTTATGACATAAACCCTTTTGATTTATGCAGTGCACTTATCTAGTATGGTCTGCTTCTCATTTTTTTCCCCACCCTTTTCCTGTTTTATTTTCACATTTTTATTAGGTATCCTCTATAATGAAATGTTGTTCCTACCCTTGCACCCCAGTCCTGCCGCTGCACTCCTGCTATTCCACAGTCCACAACACTGCACACAACCTTCAATTAGATAAAGCAGGCACAAACTTACACTAACAAGCTGCTGTCTTAGCCTTGTGCAACTTCCCAGGCTATCAGAAAATGAATGTATTTAAATGTGTAATATGAAATCCTGACCCTACTGTAACCAGTGGCAGGTTTTCCTGCATTTCACCAAAAGCATGTGAGCATCCCCTGGCCCCTGGCTAGCACTGCTTCCAAGCAAAGTGAATCCTGAACTTGAAGAGAGCTGCAGAGTCTCAGACATTTGTATCCTGTATTTCTCACCACAGGAGATTAAAAAAAAAAAAAAAAAAAAAAAAAAAAAGAAAAAAACTGAGATCAGATACCTATTGCATATAGAACATTAAGTTTAATGAAGTACTTTTCAACAGAGCCTGTCTCTGTTTTTGATTTTTTTTTTTTTTTTGCTACCCACCATTTTAGTAATTCAGAACTGATTTATGCAGTGTTTTATTCTTTTAAAATAATTTTTTTCTGAGTTTTTTTTTGTTTTTGTTTTTTTTTCATACTGTTATTCCTAGTCTTTCTATTTTTACATTAATTTTGTGTTCAAGATTACTACTGAACTGGCATCGCTAATATGATAAACTTCTGATTCTGGCTGCCAACCTTGAAACTCGTGAACTTCCCCAGACATCCATCTAGATCATATATGTTATAGCATATCTCTGCTAACTTACACCCTTCCTAGATAACCTGTATCTACAGAACAAACACTTCCTAGGGCATAGATCCTGTATCCATCTTCATCAGCCTGGGTCAATGCTGATCTGAAAGGCTTACAAAACTAAGAGATGACTGTTATTGCCTTGTTCATCAAATATTTGATGGTTCTAAAGGGCCTGTCACACAGAATGCCAATTAAGATATGAGCTCAGGTTTATGATGAGCCATACTAGGAAGAAAAAATGGTTTTAGGTAAGTCATTACTTATTTGTCACCGTGAGTAATGACCTCTGGACCTCATAATGACCTGGGTGCCAGGCTCAAAGCAGAGCAGGAAAAGCTTCCTGGGGGGGATGTGAAATCCCTGCTCAGCACTAGAGTGACAAAAAAAAAAATGCAAACTGGAGAAAACATACCTCAAAACCTGCAAAAAATGAGAAGAAATGGCTCCTTGGAAAAATTTTGGCAAGTGACAGGACAAGGGGGAATGGCTTTATGCTAAAAAAGGATAGGCTGATATTAGATAAAGGAAGAAATTCTTCTCTGTGAGGGTGGTGAGGCCCTGGCACAGAGAAGCTGTGGCTGCCCCTGGATCCCTGGAAGTGTCCAAGGCCAGGTTAGACAGGGCGTGGAGCAGCCTGGAATAGTGCAAGAAGTCCCTGCCCATGGCAGGGCATTGGAGCAAGATGAGCTTTAAGGTCCTTTCCACCCTAAACCATTATAGGACTCTGTTTCTGGATTGCATTATTATAGTTTATCTTTTCCTTTAGTGATTTTTCAAAAAATTCTTTTCTGCCATGAGTTAGGGAAGAAAACTGAACTGATACAGGATGGTCTCAATGAACATGGCTGAGTTTGAAGGAGGAAAGGGGAAAAAACCCAGCACATTGGGACTGAAACCATGGGAAGCGGCACAGAGCAAGGGTGGGAAGTGCAGACAGCGGAGGTGCCAAGGTTAATACACTGACTGGAGAGAAAAGGGCAATGGAGAGCGCAATGAGAAGAGATCCAAGAAATAAGCTTGGACAAAACCATGTAGCTCTGATGCCTCTTAACTTGCTCAGATCAACAATGGGGTAATTAGGAGAAATGAAAAAAGATGGTTACAGCCACAGGCAAAAAAAACTGTCTGCAGTCTTGGCTTAGGCAAACTGGAGGAATTCAATAGCATCATTAGAGCACGCTGGAGCCTCGCTTCTAGCGTGGCAAAAAAGGCTGAAAACTTGGAAAGCTTGCAAGAGGTAGATCTAAATTTTCTCCACTGTAAATAGAAGGTGATAAGACTCAACTAACAAGCAGATTGCTTATCACTGCCCAGCTCAGCACAATAAACTGGTATCAAGAGAAAACTGTGGTGATGATTAGCAAATTCAGATGTAGAGCCTGAAATGACATTTCCTATGCTTCTGACAGCAAGGGAAAGAATTAAAATAAAACCACTGATTAGAAAACACCCTCCTCGATACACTTCTGCTACTTTGCAGCACTCCCAGAATTTATCCTGACTCTGAGAGGCTCTCAGGGCTGCTTCTTTACTGGCAGAGAAGCTGCTAACTACCAGCACTAACCAATTTCCCTGGCTTTACAAGCTTAAATAACACCTGACAGCACAAGTCCCCGTGAACATGCCCACAGAGCAGCCGCGTTCGTGGCTAATGGACTCACGCAGGGCACTGGAGGATATGCTGGAGTGTATTTCCATTTAACACCTATTACAAGGGGAAGAAAGGAAAGTTTATTATAATGGAACGTGCGACATAAATATATGTCAGTTGTCATTCCGTGTGACATCAACTTTCATTTTACCTCGGGTTATTATTTAAGTAATAAATCCTAACAAGGTGAGCTTTATCATCCCACAGAGTGTATCCGGGAGGTAGAGACACAAGGTGATGGCAAGAACGCTCAAAACATGATAATTCCTGACAGCTGCTGCTTGAGCACAAGTTAAATTGAACAGTTTATCTCAGCATAAAGATGTTATAAGGTTTTATGTTTAATTTAAAAAAATTAACATAAAACCCAGAGAAAGCGGAGTTAGGCAATCTTTCACAAACATGACATACTACAATCACTGTATAAGCTGGATTAGTACTTATTACCATGCTACTAGAGAATTAAGCTGTTTTTAGACCACCAAAGAGCTTTAAATTGCAACTTTTGTCTCTGTAAGAGAAACCTATATTTAAAACGTCTGCTAAATTCAAATTAACAGCTACATCATTAACTTACCATCTCACAAAACCCCCTACAATTCAGCTGCTATTATGGCGTCCTTATCGAGACCTATCAACATTGCAGCATTTAATATATACAGTGCCCTCTAATAAACACAGTGAGTGAATCCTCACTAAACCTGTGCTGAAGGTCACATTCCTAAAGCTCTGTCGCAGCTCTCCTTTCCAAAACATCCCTGAGCATTCTGCTGTGTGACAAGTGACCTTCTTGCACAGAGCAGGACCATCCTATCTGCAGTAGCCCCACTGCCTCGAAGACTGGCCAGATTTCAGGGCCACCATCCACACAAGCTGCAGTCTAAAGGCATGCTTGTGACTTATCTGGATCAGTACACAGTCCTTCTGAGGAGCTGCTTAACTAAAATAACTTAGCTAGGCATGTGCTTAACTGAAATAAATATTCCTGGGAAGGAAGCTGAGTGCGCTTGCAGGTTCAGAGATGTGACATGTCCACAGAATTCTCTGCCCTTTGCTACTGTCTTCCCCTTTATTTCACTTCCAAGGACTGAAAATCAGTAAAACACAAAAGCCCTTTTTTTCTTTTTAATTACCAGCAGACAAAATTACTAACACAGGTTTCCACTCATATCAAGCAAACTACAGTAGTGAAGGTGCTAAAGTATTTTTATTTGGCTTTATAAATCTTCTCTGTGTCACACAGCCATGATTTACTCTTTTATGACATTGCCCTAAATCTTTCAATTAAATTCCCATGCAACTTAACTCAAAACACATTTTGCCTTCCCCTTGGGAGACCACACAGGGCATATTCACGTATCTATGGATATGGAGGCTGAACTCTCCAATCAGCCAGGCTTATAGAACAAAGCAAGTTTAAAACAGCACCTGGATTGTAGTGGAATGTTCCTCTGTCTGGTAGAAGCTCTGCAGAAAGGACAGATAAATGGAAGTTGAAAAACAAATCGTTTTTCAGAACTATTTGTGTGGCTGTACAGGTAACCCATCTCTCCCTGGAAAAAGGGGATTGCTGTAGGATACAATCCTGCAGCAGAAGGGACTCTCCTGCTCTGCAAATAAAATGCAAAGCCATAATTCTCTGCTGCAAAACAACTACATTCACAGTAAAATGAGTTTATGATTGAAGATCTGGCAGTCCAGAAAAAAGCTATGAGCACTCTACATCCTCCAGGAGCAGCGTTACAATAAAACAGACTAAAATTCGGATATGGCTACAAATATGAGCCTTTTAGGGAAAAAGGGTACTAAAATGATACTGTTCAAAAGATGGCACTGATTGAAGAGGTAGCTCAGAGAAGCTGTGACTGTCCCTGGGTCCCTGGAGCTGTCCAAGGCCAGGCTGGACAGGGCTTGGAGCAAACTGGGATGGTGGAAAGTGTCCCTGCCATCAGCAGGAGTGGAATGGGATGAGTTTAAGGTCCCTTGCAACCCAAACCACCCTGAGACTTCATTTCTGGATTACAATAGAGTTTATCCAAACCATTCTGCTCTGTGTTGCCCCCTCAAAGGCCAAGTCGAAGCCAAGAGGTTTGACAACAGACATCCACCCGGAGAAACAGGATGGAAGCCTCCATCACCTCCAGATCAAACCTCATGGTTATGGTTCCTCCATCACACAGATTTCCTTGATTCCAACCCAGCAATGAGCCGAGTCCATGGATTTGGCGCTAAGTTACTTTTCAAATGTAAACTGTGTCACAAACAGCCCTGTTAATGCCTGCAATCTTAACAGACCAGTTATTTTTGTTTGTTATTACACACATTTTTATATGATCAACTTACAGAAGTTGCATTTTTATCACTAGCCCAAGAACACGCAAATTACAACTGCACATAAAATGCTTTTCCCTTTCCCATTACACAATAGACAACACTGAATTTCTGAACAATAAATACTAATAAGTGGTAATATGTGACAGTAGACAGTATAATAAATAATAAATTAACAATAATTTTTTGACATGGAATGTACAAATGTCAAAAAATGCTTATAGATATTTTAACTCATAAATTAAGGTTTTTGTAGATAAAGATAATTTGCAATGTTTACAGAAATAATTAAGTCTTACTATTTTAATGGTCTTTATTTTTCAGAACAAATCACAAGGGTTGTCATGCCTTTCATCTTAATTAGGCCATGTGTTTGTCTTATTTATTTCTATGTACTTTCATAAACGTTTACAAATATTAATTGTAAAGAAAAACATTTTTTCCTCCTGCTGTAATTGCTATATGTACATACAGTACAGTGATAAATATTCATGGATGCTGCCACTTCAATTTTAGGCTTTGGGAGTGGCCTTGTATGCTAAAATACCGCAGGAAGGAAAAGCTTGGTTTCAACCCATACTGCCAATCCCTTCTCTTTATATATTTTCTTTTCAAAATACACCATTTCAAAAATTCAAAAGTTATATAAACACATTTTTTCATTTGCAAATCATTTGGATTCTCTCACAATTCCTCCTTACCCCTCTGATTCTTTATTTCAACCAGCTGATCAGAGTATGCATGCACTGGAATCAAATCTCAAACAAAATTCCAGGCCAGATCCTTAGTCCACACAATTAAGAACCAGAAACACTTTTACACTATTTTTTATGGCCTTTAACTCAAAAAAAATATTTAAATATGTGGGGAAACTGTGAGTCAGAATTACTTCTCTACGTAATATCAAGAAGTAAGCTTGAAAGAGACTCTCACAGAGCAGACTCTTGAGGGGGGTTTGGACTGCTTTGCTATTTAGGCAATGACACTGAAGCTTCTTGAATTTTATTAAGTGTGTGTGGTACTATTTTTTCCCCTGATTTGTAATTAAGTTTGGCTTCAATTAATTACTGACAGATGCACATTTTTACTTTAGTGGCCAGATTGTTCACCATGGGCTACATCGGCCTCTCTGTTCCCTCAAAGGGAGAGGTCAGGACCAAGCAGTCAGAGCTGTGGTGATTGGAGGGGAAGGAGAAACCAAGAATCCACATCATCCTCCTCACTCAAATTCCATCAGCAACAAACAGTGAAGCAAAGGAATTTTATTAGAGCAGAGGATAAGCAAATCAGAATAACCCACTAGTGAAAGGTAGCTATTGCTGGGTGGTTTATGTCAGGTGGACAGATTAACTCTGCTCAAGTAGGCACTGTGATGGAGCAAAGAAAAAACAGGAAAAAGATAAATAGAGGCCATAGCGACTGAAGGCAAAAAATTCACCACAGGTAAATATAAAGGATGCAGTGATGTATACTGAAATGACATTTTGAAGAAAAATGCCTGCAAAACTGATGTTCTACTCAATTAGGTAACATTTAACCAGCATTATTTATTGGTTGTAAGGCTGCAAATTAATTTAATTTGGTATCTTATCTGTCCAGCTCTGGAGAGAAGCCAAACATGTCAAATGCCTGGCATGAACAACGCAATATAGCCAAGGGGTTGTAGCAGCAGGGAGAAGTCCTAGGGTTACACGTAACTGCACTTCTTAATCTGAACAGCAAGCTTTGAGCATCGTTACTTCACATCTCCTGGCGTCAGCTTGGATCCAGGATGGCACAGAGCAAACAGTCAACATCTTGGATATATGGATCCCAAGCAAAGCTGATTTATCCCACAGAAAGGGAACCAAACCCAGTTCAGCACAGACCCACCACAATACCGAGGGCTTCCCTTAAAACAGGTTCCTATCAAGAGATGCTCGCATACAGCAGAACAACAAATGAGAGGAACTCATTTTCCATTATTTTAATAAGTTTTGGCAAAGTAAAAACTAAAAAATCTTCTCCCAGTTCTCAGTTTTACACGTTTTGTATCTTAAAACCACAGAAGACCCGCTCACTTTGCGCAATTGCAGAGAAAATCACGGAATCTCAGAATTTTTTGGGTTGGAAGGGACCTTAAATACCATCAAGTTCCAACCCCCTGCCATAGGGAAAGCTTTGCCATCTGCTTAGGGTTACATTTCATGTGTCCTGAAAATCCTGTCTTCCAAAGTATTCCAGACTGGTTTTTATGTTGCTTTATGCACCTTGGTATCTAAACACTTTTTTTTTTTTTTAAGGAATTTGAAGACTTTGACTAAAAGAAACTTCGCTTTCTTAGCAAATGGCTTTCACATTTTTTCTAATATCCCACAGCTCTGATTTAATCTCGAGCAATCCATGAACAGCAAGTCTTTCAAAGATTATTTTTATGGAATCTCTTAGCTAATTTTCCCAAAAAGCTTCCACTCCAGAGCATCAACCCAAGGCATAACTACTGCCTAAGAATGGGGACCCTCAGGAAAAGCAGGATTCTTCCCAGAAAACTAATACAGTCCTCGAAAAAACTCAGACTGTCATAAAACCTGAGCAGCTGGCAACTCTGTCACCATGAAGTATCCATATGGAAGACCGAGATGTGTCAAACTACCCAAAACGAGTTTGGATAGTGCAGAAGATGGAATAAATAATTCAGTATCTTCAACACTTTCAACAGCAGGTAGTAGCTATGCTACCTGCTCCTACAACGTGCCAAAATGTAACATGCGAGTGAGAGCGAGCGAGAGAATGTGAGTGTCTCCAACCTGTTTTCATGAGGATATTTTGCTCGAGGAACTTCTCTTTTTAGAGGCATATGATCCGTATCAGATGTTTGTCAGGAGCAAGCACCACAGAACATTAGGAATAACTTAGTGATTTTTAATATATATTCACAAAGTGAATTCACAAATTCCTCCGTATGCATGTATTAAAAAATAAAAAGTATTTTTATCAAATATTACAAAAAAAATGAAGGGGAAATATGTATTTCTCCCAAATGCCCTTCACGCTTCCAGAATATTTGTTGCTGCAGCATAGTGGCAACTTTCTTGATGTAATATAAGCTGAGCAAACTATTCCATGTGCTCAGTAAAGCGGCAATCAGATCCACAATTTAAATATTTCTGCTCCATGTTCATGACATAGTTCAACTATAAAACTACATTGTGCAGTGTCAGTCTTCTGCCATCTCTTCCCATGAGAAACAGTCACAGATTGGTGCATAAACCTTCATCATTTATACTCAGAGAAGATAAAGTGACACTTCTGTTCCCCGAGAAATTAAAATAATTTAATGCTTAAGGGTCTCCAGACCTGTCTTTGGAGGCACAAACTCCTTCCTACACAGATTTATCAACCAACACTTCATCAAAAACACAGGGAGAGCAGGTAGACTGATATTCAAAAGCACATCAATAAGGAAAATGTCAAGTTTTGTGCACTGCACACTATTTTGAGCCCCTCCACTTTCTGATTAGAACATTTCTGTAACTCAGCAAAGCCCACACTCGCTACCAGATTTGAAGGATTGCACCGAAATGGCTGAGCGACCGACTGAAGTGAGATTTCAAAGAAGTGAGACAAACACTCGCCTAAATTCAAAAGCTGCCAAACATATTTCATCAGACTTTCAAAAGATAATTGTTTTGTCTGTTCTGAATTAAGCTTTAAGTGCTTTAAGAAAGGTTTCTCCACAAACATGGCTAAAGATCACAAAGGGGAGCATTTGGAATGAATGGAACCCTTCAGTCATATATTTATTTAATATCACTTGCATCATGCCTGGCACATACCATAAGCTGCTTTATTTCCATTTCCATAACATGATTTTAAGGATAATCTATACTGATGTCCTACCATTTTGTTTCACATGTTATCATAACAGGGTTTTTATTTATAATGCAACCAGGGAAAGAGAAGGAAATAAAGGGTCTCAGCTCTGCAGCTTGGAGCTCCTGACACAGAATGTAAGGGACCTATGCAAGAGCTGAGACAAATATGAGAGAATTCAAAGAAAAAGAGAATATGTCAAACTCATTAGAGGATTTAACAGCCATGGAAATGAAGCCTCTTGCCCATTTTTCTTCTCCAGCTCCTGGCTGAGAGTTTTGCAGGGTTGACAACAACATCAGACATTTGCAGTCATGTTCGGTCAACTTACACAACATGGATCTGATCCTTGAGTGAGCAACCCATATCTCAACACTGCAAGATGCTGCTATTTCCCCACGTGCAAAAATCCACTAATAAAATAATAATTTAATAAAAACACTTCTAGGCTTCCATATATTTCACAAATCATGCTTTCCCAGCACTACTCATATGCAACTATCACTTCAGAATTCTTTTTACCATTAAATAAAGAATCCAGTGCTAAATTCCCGTTATTCCCCAGGAAAATGAAAGAGAAATATGTTCCTCTGGGGTTGAAATCATATGTTAAAAAGTCAGAACACCATACCAGATGCTTTCTGATCTCTAAGATTAAGAAACTGAGGCCAAGGCTTGTTTATCAAGGGCCACCCAGCAAACCAGGGCAACAGTGAGAAGTCAGGAGCCAAGATAAGTGAATGTCATGGTCTAGTGATTTAATCAGTCCATGTAAGATCATGTAAGTGTTTATGTATCTTACGGACCCTGCTCACCACAGTACCTAACAGGTTTCCCAAAATATTATCTTTGCAATAATACGTACAGAGTGATTCAGCATTTTCAGATCTCATGTCTTCACTCCCAGAGCGATGTACGTGCACAGATGTCTGCGTGCATGCACATGCAGATACACGGCACATAAATACTATATACGCACACATTTTCTAGCAAAATCCACCATAAAACTATGAAACGTTCTGAATTGAGCTATTTAAACTGTGGCCAGGAAAACTGTTGACAAGAGCTAATTTGTTATTGAAAAAAGATTGTGCATCTCTCCATGACAGAAACCTAAAAATCTGTTCAAGATGGCTGGGCAAGGAGCTTTCATATCTGCAAAGGCTGAGCAAAATAGAGTAGTTTTGGTCAAAGTCTCCAAATAACACTGTTTTTCCAGCAATGCCTTTGAACTACACATAAAACCTTTCAGGAGCTCCTGAAAAGGAAACTTAACTCAAGCTGTTTGTCAAGACGATTGGAGATGTTCTTTGGAAAGTAGTTCCAAGAAGTTCTGGAGCCATGGTAGCTGTACAATCATATGGGATTAATTTTCTGTATATATCTCTTTATATTGCTGGAAGAAACAAATTAACTTGAAAATCCAAAGATCTTTATACAGCCCTGTGCGCTTAGGTACAAATATTTAAGTAATCTTTACTTCCTGTCAAACACTGAAATGGATATTAAATTATATTAAATTATTTTAGATACAAGTAGTAAAATTTCTTTTCTGCTTTCTTTGATAGCTCTTGCATCTTGGTATTTCTTACACAGAGTATAAAAGATATTTTAATATTAACTTTGATTTAAATTGCTTCTTCTATTAAAACATAAACTTTGTGCTGGATGTATAAATACCTGCCCAGAAGCCTCAAAAATATTCCCTGTAAAGGATCACAGGTTTAGAAAAACAGTATTTATCTCCAATATTCCTTTCCTTGATGGCTTCAGGATGCCATCCCTTTAGTCATCTTTTTTTTTCCCCTTTAAAAGAAACAAATGAATGAACAAACCACACAGAAGGGAGGAACTTCAACATTTTAGCCCCAACTGAACCCAAAACTCCCCACTGAGCCCTATGACCCCCACTTGTATGAGCCCAGCACAGTGGGAATTGCCTCAGCCTGCAGGTACCTGGAAGGGGTGGAATGCTCCCCTTGACTTCATATACGAAGTTAAAGAGAAGAATAAAATTAACATTTAGAAAAATGGGAGGGGGGAAAAAAAAAAGGCGGAAGATGTCCCTCTCTCCAGTTCCAGGACCTGTGGATTTAACTTGAAAAAGAAGCAATCTGGTAGATAAAATATTAAAAAATTGGTTTTTTTCTTTCTCTCTTGTTCCTCTGTATTAGCAGAAAGAACAAAATGAAGCAAGGAACTAGTGAAAAAAAAAAAAAAAGCCAAAATTGCATCCGTCAGGGTGATGGAGTGCAGTGTCCTGCCCAGTCCCACCGCAGACCTCCTCAGGGCTACTGTTTCAAGTAAAAATTAAACAAGATGACACAGAAACAGTCCAAGATTGACATTTTCCAGCTTTGTGTCATGTTACATTATTTGAATGAATCTCAACTTTTAAAAACATCCAAAGAGAAGTGAATGAAGGCCGCATAAAACAAAAAAGGCATGCAAGAAATAAGACTCTCAATAGAAGAAAGAGAGCCACCCATGTAGAACTACCAAAGGTAGGAATATTTTTAAGGACACTGTTACCCATACCTGCCACTCTTTTTGTTGCCAGATTTATATGAAAAATGCTTATTATTCCACCAGTATTTTTTCCCCTGTGGGTTTACTCAGGTTGTGTCCATAGGTCCATCTCAAGAGTGGCTGATGAAGCTCAGTGTTCCCACCACAGCTGCTCTCCCAACCATCTTCAAGGTGCAGAGTCCACAGCACAAGGGCTCAGCTTTATTGGAAGGATAAAGCCCTGAAAATACTGAAAAAGCTGTTCAGAAGTATGAAAAATAATATGCTGGATTTTTTTTTCCTCAGTTACTAAGAAATTCGAAGCAGCCAGCAATCAACCTCCCTCTTCTCAACACTCAAAAGCACTTACAGAAAGCCTGTTCTTAACCCTGCTGCACAGAAAAAAATCCCTTTTATCTTCCATTTATTTTCATTTTTACCTGAAAGGCAGAAAAGAGTTGGGTTTTATGTAAACCAAACACGAACTGGACTTTTTTTGCAGCGCATTAGACTGCGGTCGCCTTCGCCCCATATGAATGCATACCTGAATTTCCACAAAAAAAAAAAAAAAAAACCCCAAAAAAAAACCCAACAAAAAAACCCAAGCAATATTGCCCTTCTGATTTAAGCACGGCCCGTTACTCAATGTAACGTTCATCTATACATGTTCTCACTGTTTAAGAACTCGGCGCAGGTGTTATTAATAAAATAAATTTATTTTTAAAAAGGATGCTATTCTATAAGCTTTGAAGCTCACACATAGTCTAACTTAAGCCAGCTTGGGCTCATCTGGTCTTTAAATGAGCCCTTTCATGTGGTCAGCCCACGAGCCATACGTACTGCTGCTCAATCACGCCACTGTACATCGTCAGCGCGAGGATGATTTGCATGATTTGCATTTCCTGTGTGCTCCAGCTTCAAGGAGCTCTAAGCACCACGTACAAAAGAAACCACCGCCAAGTAATGCAAAGATTTTTTAGTTAAACCAGATGAGACCGTTTCAGTCGGCCTTGCCAATAGTGAAAAAGAAAAAAAAAAACAATCACCAACAAAAAGAGGGAGGAAAAAAAAGTCTCAGGGATATCCTGTTAAATAAGGATTTATTTGGAGGGAATACGAACCTTAGATTCATACCCCTACTTTTAAAATATAAAAGCTCTATGAGACCCTTAATAAATATGGCCTAGCAGAAAATAATTCAGTTAGGAACTTTTCTTCCCCAATATTTCTTAGCTTTTGGCACTACATTATGTTAGTAATTTATTTATTTATTTAATAGCACATAAATGGATTCTGATTACATTCATTGTCATAAGGTAGAAAAACTAACCTCATTAAACTGAATTCACTGATAGCTGGGTAATATTTGTCCCCATGAAAAAATCTTTTATTTTATCCCAAATGATCAGTAAAACCTATTGGACAAACAGCTAAGACAGAAACAGCATTACAGTGGGCTTCAATGAATAAGAACTAAAATTAAAAAAAAAAAATGTACCAGAGCCTCGTTGTCACAAAAAACAGAGACAGATGGGGAGCCAGACCTATATGATGCTACAAATAGATGAATATCTTGTAAGGATTTCAACAAATGTTTTAAGACCTAGTCAAAATCTGAAAAAGTACAATGCAGCAGCACAAGCAAATCTGAAGTTCACCTGAAATCCAAGTCATACTATCATCATCATATAGATTATCAATGTTTCAAAAATAACAATAAAGATTAAAGCCTTTATAAAATCCTTTCTAGGTAACAGCACAGCTAAACATGACATTATTCAGTACAAAGAAAGTAAAATTAAGGAAGTTTGCTGTAACAACTACTTTGGAAATGAGGTGCATCCTGTCCCCAACTTAAAAATCCAGGTGGGAACATGCATTTCACATTCCAATATCGGATTGTGTGGCAAGTCTCCCTTTAAACTGGAAGATAAATTGAGATGACTACAGACTATCAGGCTGACTGAGTGAGCTGTATGTGCCCAGCTACAGACCCAAGTCAGGCTGCTCCAGGAATCTGCACATCATCATGCTCCAGAAAAACCACAAAGAACTCCCGGCGCTGTCGCTTCCACAGGACTCGCGATTTTACAAAATTAATTTGCATCTTCTCTGCTTTTCGTTTCTGTTTTGTTTTTTTTGTTTTTTCTGCGTTGTTCAAATGGAACCAAATACAAGATGTGGGTGAAACCGTAAGCAAGGGGTTAAATTCTGTCTTGAACACAAAAATTCCACTTATTTCATTGTTGTCTGCAAATATACACTCAAGAGTCACATTTAATCACCACGCGCAGTTTCTATATTGTGACTGTAAGATTTAGTAATCGAAATGGCTACCAGAATAAAAATGCACTCTGTCATTTTTCCACTTAGACAGCCCCTGTATAATGCTCTTAAAGGTCAGCTAATTTTATTATGGAAAGTAACTAATAACCTTTATTAATTCTTACGCTCGCAGTTTTCGAACACGTCAACCAAATAAATAATACACTGCAGGAAGACACCACACAAACCAAGCTGTTGAACACAATCTCTCTGCATTTGCAACAGACAAAAGAGGTCATTAGAAATGTAATACATGGGGGGTTTTTTGCCCTGGAAATTAGGAAAACATGGATAAACAGAGCTTTTTAAAAGCCAGGCTGCTGGTCCTCCCTCGTGCTCCAGGATGCTGAGACCACCAAATGAGGTGCTAAATTCACTAATACCCAAGCACAATCATGATTCCAAATGTTATACAGCACCTTTTTGGTTTTTTTCTAATTTCCTAAATTTGCAGGATGTGCTCAGTATTGGAGACCACACGAGTTTTGCTTAGAAACTTTTCTGCCATTTCATTTAATAAAATTACTGGAAAACATGAAAATAACTAAGTTAGAAAAATGGGTGTTTATATTTTATTCTCGCAATATCTCTTGCATGGAAAGCAATCATTTTGTTGCACACTATATAAAATGAGGCAAGAATATTGCCATTTATTAAGGATTTTTGCTTTCCTAAAGTGGATCAGAATGCAGAACTGTTCATGGTCAGCCTCTCCAAGCAAACTGCTTTGAGTGAGTTTGTTCCTAAGAAACATTACAGCGCCTGAAAATAAAAATAGATGGTTATTTTTAGCCATTTAATCACATGAGGAAAAAGACACAGTTTGTATCAGTCTTCTTTAATTTACAAAATAATTCCATAACGCGCCCTGCATGTGTATATCATGAAAATCCCTGGCACTCAACCTCCGGGCTCACACACCAGCTGCAAGTGGAAGCAAAATGGGGTTTAAAAGATTCCAGCAACAATAGTCTTGTGACTAAATCAGAAACAGAAGCACAAGTCATGAGCCAAACAGATACCTATCGGTTTCCTTGAGCTTAATCTGATTAAAACATGGCTCTCAAAAATGTTAAATAGAATGCCACGTCAGAGAGCTGGCAAATGATAAAAATAGTTCATGACAGGAAATCATTATTAAAGCAGCATTACTTGTGTATCTGTTATGGAAATTTCCCTGTAATTTTTCTAGGTTTCCCCTTATGCTTTTGTTGAGTTGCTATTACACTCTTCTTTTTTTTTTTTTTTTCCCTTTTTTCTCAATGGCATGTAAGTTTGAGATGTAAAAAGAAAATTATCACTGCAATTTTCCAACTATACTCTGCTCAATACCATCTCAAGTGTGTCATACATCATCTTGTCATTCACTTGAACAAGAAATCACATAATATGCAGAGGTAGAAAATAATCCGAAATGGGGAAGTGCCACTAGGGCAAAACCACATTCATATGCCAACACAGGGGAAAAATTAAAAAAAAAAAAAAAAAAAAAAAAAAAACCTTCATCTTAACTTCAAGGGCTTTCATAATGAAAGCATCTTAAAAAATACTTAACTGGGGAAAAAGTTTCTATGAAAAGCTGCTGGGAATGACAGTAGAGCATTCTAGAGTTCACCAAACAATATTAGAAAAACCATTGAGAATATACAAATGAACCTGAATGTTTTAAAAAGCTTACACAATTAAAAGAAGACTCAGAAGCCTAAGAAAAATTTCTACAAAGAAAGTCAGTATTTATATCCTCCTACTGTTACCACTCCCCTCACAAACATCCTCCAGATTATCCTTCAGAGCACCCCACAAAATACAAACTAGATTGTAGTATCTTGTGCTGACTTCAGTTACATAATCCAGAAAGATTTTGCAACCAAAAAATCCCAACCAAGCAAAAAATAATCCCTAAAAATACTTTTACAAGCTTTTATCTTACTCTAAGGCTAACTCTAATTCATAAGTCCCTATTTTTCCATACTGAAGAGACTTCAACAAACATGAGCAGCCACCCCAAAAACCTTTTGGACTCTTTTTAAAATGCTACTGATGGGCAAAAGCCTCCATCTATCAAATTAGCTTTTCATTCCAAGCAGACATTTCATCTCTAATTTTCCCAGGAAAAGCCAGGATTAGTTGGTAACTGATGCAGTGCCTTTCCATCAGGACACCCGATGTCCCTTCTGTACCGCCACTCATCCTCCCTCTGTTCCCTGCACCCAGCAGCCTCCACCACTGACATGGACACTTAAAACAGGCAGGGTTTTTCAAATCTTAGGTCAAACTCGTAATTATTCGCCAATGGCACGTCATAAGACAAGCACATGTTGTGGGGGAACAATGAGGTACTTCAGACAGGTCTAGATGGAATTAGGAACTGGTCTTTAATTAAACTCCAACTACTGCCCACCTAAAATCCAAAGGTGACAATGCAATCACAGCAATAATGACAATTTTTAAAGACAGCAGAGTCACCACATGTTTTGCAAGTGTGTCTAAGACCTCCTTGATTTTCGTCCTGGATTTACAGCCAAGCTCTGCCTGACTCAGCATGAAGGGGAATGTGCATCCTATTAACAACAGTGCTTAAACCTTATTCCATAAAGAGTTTTCCAAGAGCACTCACATCTATTCTTCTTAATATCCCTCCCACATCAAGAAATTATTATCTAATACAGGGAGTAATCAGCTCATGGTCTTACTACAGTCATCTTCCTTGACAAAGCAGAGAAAAAAACACCCAACTGTGAAGGATTAGAAAGTCAAGGTTCAAAATATCCCCATTTACTGAGATCAATGTAAATTTATTTAGATCTCCATGCAACAAGACCAAGTGCTGGCTCTTGATACAGACTGGCAAATTCAAAGTTGCCACTTCTGCAATGGCCCTTCACCAGGATTTACAGAAGGTCACAGGGAAGCACACACAGCCTTAACTGAGGGAAGAAATGCTGATGATGGCTAATCCAGAACTAGCTTAAATGTTAATTTTAACACTTTACCATGTCAGAACACTGTTAAGCACTCAATTTCATGTTGTCCTGCCCACTTTCTAATCTGAAATACCAATACAGAAGAATGGATAATAGATAATGAATTTATTGCAGTATTACACACCCTTCCAGGTGAGAACTGAATGGCAGAGTTCAGGTATGCACCAAGAGCCATCCAGATTAATGCAAATTTGCTCCCAACATCCCCTTTCTCATCCTATAGCCTCTCTCAGATCCATTTGCTCTGTATTACCCCAGGAAATGAGACATACAAGAGGAAAACAGCCATTTTTGTGGTGCTTAGGAGCAAAAATATGTATGTGTAGAATTATATAGAGGGCCAGAACACCTATCACTGCAGGCTAAATGAGTCATCCACTTCAGAATAATGACCAGTAATTAAACAAGAATCTGTAAAGCTGTTAAGTGCCTTTAACAATTCCAACCTATGACACTGAAGGGGTACAAGCCCCCCATGTACTGAAACCATCCATGTGATCTATCATACAGTGGAGCCTCTTACAAAACAACCTCTCACCTATGGAAATTCTTCTCCCCAAGAAGCCAAACAAAAACAATTTAAAATATTTATGGCCATAAATTTCAGCCCTGCCCCATAAACTGATGAAGAGACATGACATCATGCTAACTACCTAGACCTGTCTGGTTGATAATAGTCCCAGGTTTCAGGCTGAAGACTGAACTGCAGGAGTGTGGAAGGGTGTGAACCTACAGGTCAGCACAAATGCTGAACACAAATCTGACTGGCCAAAGCCAGAGCTGACACTCCAGCAAATATAGGCAGTCTGGTCGTGTGGGGCTGACACCACAAAAACAAGTCTTGCAATATTTTTGCCTTCTTTTCAGCCTCCTTGGACTGGAAGTAGGAAGGTTTTCCTTAAAGGGACCTAAGTTGCTCCATCCTCCAGTCCCTGTATCCACAGTTCTGTTTCCATGTGGTAGAGATTTCATATATTTCCTGATGCAGTAGCAAAATAATAGTAAGCCCCGTGCTCCAGTGCGACATTTCTATCTGTTTTTTATCAGCATAGCAAGCTGCATCTCCCTTTGCTCCGTGGTTTCTCCTACATTTCCAGACCCAAGCTACATATCTTAAGTCTCCCGTGCTTTACTGAAGTCCTTTGATACAGCTCATTTCTAAATCTTGTCTAGAAGTATTGGGCTTTCCCTTCCTGACCCCTTACTTCTCTAAGTGCCAAGCACTTGGCTGGCCAATATTCCCAAATCAGCCTTCAAAGAGGCAATTCTGAATTGTCTTGACTCAGGTTGTGACAAGAAGGGGCAGGGGTCCCCAAAAGTGTGGTGCTCTGCTGCTGCAGGAGGGAGCAGATGGCCACCTTCCAGATGGCCGCCAACCTCGTCACACCAACTGCAACATCTGTACACCTTGGATTACATCTCAGAGGATGGTCCTGACACAGACTGCAGGTCACTGCCCACGGCTCCCGGCCACACGGCTGCTCCACAAGCCAGAGCATTTTGCAAAATGCAGAATGACAAGCCTGAAAAAAGGTTACGACTAATTAAAGTTTGTAGAGGGGCACAGTTGAAAGAGAGTTCAAAAGTAGATGTTAGGGAGAAATCCATCCTAAATATATATATTTTAAATGTTTCTCCAATCCAGTGTTTTGTCCCCAGCCACAAACATGCCTTGCTTTCCACACGGCACCTTGCAAACCTGGAATTAAGATGTGAACCATGCAAACCCAACCAACCCCAATGGTTTTGCTTCCAGGTCACTCCACAGCTGAGAACGAGATAATTTTTCAGCTTCCAGATGAAAAGTCTCTAACAGCACTACAAGAGCACTCTAAAATGGACTTGATCCAGCTTTAAACACAAAAAACTTCCCAAGGCTCAGTGAAACAATGAATTTTAGCTTGAAGTAGCAAAGAGTAATTTGTGAGTTCTGTACCATCTAAGTCTAATTTTAACACAGCCACAAATTATACTGTTTCTTCACATGAACTTAATTCAACTCCTCATTGGGGCAGTTAAAACTTGAAACCTACCAACAGGAAGGTAATCAAACTATTTTTTCTGCCACAATAAGAGGCTGGTATGAATTATTGGTTTCACCAATTTTACAGTTCTTCTACAGTTTATGTAATAAATTCAAAAATTAAAATGTTACTGCTTTCTTATTCTGAATGCATAACCTCCTAAAAAAGACTGTTTCCAGACATTTAAAAGGAAAAAAGTGGAATAGGAAAAGGGAGCACACCGCATTTCAAAATCCATTAAAATATAAAATTCTGGTTACAGGCTCAACAATCTGCCTAATTAGTTTTTTTCTAATTAGCAGGATGCTCTAACCTCTTTAATAAGACTTCTGTGGACAGAATGTTCCATACTGGTTATCCATCTG
Organism: Hirundo rustica; assembly: GCF_015227805.2. Taxonomy (NCBI): domain Eukaryota; kingdom Metazoa; phylum Chordata; class Aves; order Passeriformes; family Hirundinidae; genus Hirundo; species Hirundo rustica. The sequence goes on along the minus strand of NC_053456.1, from coordinate 3,556,167 downwards.
AGGAAAAAACTAAACAAATACTTCTGAAGTGCAGCTAATAGAACAAACGTGGCTGGGCTTCATGGTCAGAAGGCTGCTCTGGCATGTAATACTAGCAATCTGCAAAAACATGAAATATTCTACCTTGGATACAGTAATGTTCACACTAAACACCGCCCTGGATTTCAAAGAAAAAAATGAAAAATATTATACACAAGAGTCAATGAAGTTACAGTTTTAAACCACATGCTGGAAGGCAAAATAAATAAAATAATATTTAAAAAAAATAAAATTAAAACCAAAGTAAAATATGCATGGACCAGACACCATGGAAAAGTGAATTAAAGAGATAATGGGAAGGCAAATACCACAGTGATGCTGTAACAACCCAGAGTGTGGTTGCAAAGCTGCTTGGCTGCACAGCAAAGTATTTGCTCGGTGCACACAGCTTTTGTATCTTCCTCTTCATCATTCAGAGCCTTAGTCTGTACCTAGCAATTAACAGGCACCAATATTGTCTCCAAATCCCATTTTATTAAAAAAAAAAAAAAAAAACAAAACGCATTTTCATTATTCCTCTGTATCAACCATACCATTTAAAAACTATGGGTTAAGAGAAATGGGGAGCCCCAGCAGGATCTGTGACCAAAGGGAAACACTGGAGATAAAGAAAACCCAGTCCCCTGCTCCATTAGGAGTTTGCAGAGCAGCTGCTGAGCTTCATCTCAACAGCTGAAATATCCTTTATACTCCTTAAAAACGCAGGAAGCACACAAGCATCTCAAACTCCCTCCCTGCCACCAATTCATTCACCCCAATTCCACCCGTGGCCCCAGCATGTTGGTCTCATCACCCATCAGCAGACAGGAAAACTATTACGCCCTTCACTTTTTTCCAATCCGTATCTAGGAAAACAAGAGCCATGTGCAAAATATAATCTAAGAACAGTCCCTTGAAAACCTCCTGCTAATGACAGGAGGTACAGAGGCACCATAAATATTGACTTCAAACACGCTGAGCTCCAGAGACCCCACGCACTCCACAATGTCAATGACCTTCCATGCAGCTGTTAGCATTGGAAATTAGGATTTTTCAAGTACAGATGCTTACTTTAATGCTGAATTTATACTCCACTCATCATAGCATAGCATGGTTAATGGTTGGACTTGATGTTCTTAGAGGTTTTTGCCAACCTTAACGATTCTATGGTTAAAATCGAATATTTTTCTTCTGTTCTGAAATGTATAACAGTATCAAAATATTTTCCAGTGGGTTTACACCAGAATGAGTATCAATTCAAGGCAAGAGCACACTCCAGGTTCTTTGCTCCATGTTAGGAAAAAAAAAAAAAAAAAAAAAAGGTGGGGTCTACTATTTCTAGATGATGCAATCTTCAATAATTACATTAGACTGATTTTCCAGATTCTTTTGTGGAAATTACTCTTTTCTGACACTCCTCCCTACAGAGCTTTTGGGGACAAGACCTGAGGTCTGTCTTTACAGCACTTCAGACCCAAATGCTTCAACAGCCACAGAAACCACTGAAAACCAACTCCAGACTAGGCTGGGCCCACAGGATCCTCTTCAGGGCTGGGACTAAACCTCAGAAGTGCAAGTTCTGCTGCAAACCAGATTCCACCTTGAGTAGATGGTGGAATCTTGAGCACAACAGCCTGGTGGAGGCAAAGACAAGGGCTCTGCAATCAAGTCCTCTTCCAAAAAAAGTCTTTTGGCTGGAAAGCATCATTTGAGTCATCAGTAACCACAACAGCCTGTTGACCCCACACAAGTGAACTTCTCCCAGTCAGGACCTTGAAGATTTGTGAAAGTCAAGGAGAAACACGACAACACCAAATATTGGCTCCTGGGACAACTGAGAGTCACAAAAACCAAGAGATGCCCAACACCTGAGGTTAACTCAAGTTCCTCCCAAAGCACCTACCCAACCTTTTTTCCTCCCACTTTGACACTCCACAGCTAAGACTTGAGGATGCAACAGTAAATTGGAACCAACTTTAGTCTAGGATGGTGGCAACCAAGAAGGGATTCAAGTGGTAAGGTAAAAAGAGAAAATAACCACAAGAAAATGGTCACTCTACTACCAAAGGAAAAAAAAAAAAACAACCTTCAAAAACCTGCCAAAATCTCCCCTGAAATTCATCTTTTCTTACATAGTTTTATCATCTTTAGCAATATTTCTCAAAATTCATCTGGCAGATAAAATTTTTAACTGTTAGGTTTTTTAAAAAAATTGACTACCAGGAAACTTCTGCATTAAAAATAATTTAAAATAATTCAGTTCCTCAGGGTTTAAGCATAGAGATGTCGCTATGCATGATAACTGCTCCATGTTTAGTGAGTTACAACTCTTCTGTCACTAGTAGGAAATGCATTTTGCTCACAAAAGCCAAAGGCACCGTCAAACCTGCAGCAATCTGCAGAACATTAGGAAAAAATGCCTGCAAACTAACTGTTACTAGATAATGGTCCCATTTATCATTCTTAAATTCCATCTTTAATTAAAAATGGGATATTCTCTTACATAAATAAAAAATTGCAGATGTTCCCAAATTACTCCCCTTCAATTTTTAGTTTTTCCATATATAATATACACAGAGTTACGTGTTCAGAATTTTTTTTCATGTCATTACATAAAACCTAAATTCATGAAGATTTGTCCATGTTTTAACTAGATACATACTATTTTCCATAGTTTGCTGTATTAAAAAAATATTGTCACTCAAAGAAAACACATTAACAGAAATCAGTAGGAATAGCATTTAACAGCAAGAAAAATAGAAATTGAAATTAATTTGCTAATGTTCTACCTATAATAATTTACAATTTTTCTTTTTAAAACATTTGGTAAATCACTAATTTAAAGGACTGATGTAGTTGCATCCAGGTAGGATGGTGTGAGAGAAACATTAGCTCCACTCTTAATACATTTTTCCCCATATAATTCTTTGAACTACTGTTAAAAGGAAGAAATTCTTCCAGTAATTCTGCAATGAGAAAATCACGTATCTATTTTCGATATCGTGTCCACAGCTGTTTCCTTCATTCTTTCTTCAAGTAGCAACTAGACAGAAATATAAGTTCAAGCGTGCAACAAGTAAAACGGCAATTAAGAGAGTTAAAACAAGAAATGATGAACAAGAAGGCAAGGTTATAAACATAAACAATAAAAACAGCCAGTGCTCTGAAATGGAAAGCATTCTTTAAAATGACTGTGTCCACTGGACCATCAGAGTAAATGTGCAGGAGGAAGGGAGGAAAAGACAGGGACAAAGGACAAAGGCAAGAAAGGAAAAATACTGCCCAAGGGAATAAGGAAATTGTGGAAATCTTCATTACAGCACCACGAACAACAACAAAAAGAGCCTTGCAGTTGCTTTGTATTCAAATAGCAAAGATATTCCAATTAACAGATACAATGTATGTATTCCTAATTGTTTTTTGAAGGGAAGTTAAATTCTTCATCATAATGATGAACTCAAAGCCTACCAATACTTAGGCTGAGACATATGAAAGGGAAGAGGAGGAGGAAATAAATTGATCAAACTGTGGTTTGGGGGAGTCAGAAGATGATCTTAAATTAAATGTTTTCCATTGTGGCAAAGTTTGGCACAGAGATTGTAACCAAACTCCTGCCGAGTTATGCGTTGTGTGTTTAAGGGAGAAACAGTACCATAATCCACAAAATTAAGTAGTTTATGTGTCAATTTAGACTAACATTTCTGCTTGATACAGAATGGCATTTATGAAGCAACCATCCATCCACAACCACCCTCACCCAGCGTGCCTCAGCTCACACCAGAGTGGGCTCCAAGAGTACAGCCTGAGTCCTTGGATGGCACTATACCAGGAGGTGCTGACCTTGGAGAGCATCCACAGGACTCCAGCCTTGTCTTCGGGACATTCAGTCTTGTAATCCCAGAGGAATCAAGAAGATAGAACCCAAAAACCACCTTTGGGCACATTTTCCAGACTGACCATGGACCTGGTCAGTGCCTTCAAAATCTACACTGAAACTCATGGATACCCACAGCCAGGTGCTAACAGCCCTCAGCTGACACAAGAAGCAGATGTAGAAAAAGAACCCTAGAATGGTTTGGTTTGGGCTGGAAGGGACCTTAAAGATCATCCAGCTCCAAATCCCCTGCCATGGGACGCTCTAAGCCCCATACAAGCTGGCTCTCAGGTAGAGGCACATGGACTGAAATAAGTAAGGAAAGGCCTCTGGATTCAGCTGAAGATGGGAAGCTGAGATGTCACAGCTACCTGAACCAAGACTTTCAAACTTCAATGTGTTTGGGTCAAGTTAAAGCTTAGCAAAAAACAAAACAAAACAAACGAACCAACCAAAAACACCTCCAAAAGTATATGTATTTATATCAGTGCTAAGATAGGTCTTCTCCCAAAACTGCTTTGCTAAAAACAGTTTGCACAATGTAAAATTCCTTTTCATTGTGCATCAATTCATAAAACCCAGTCTAGTTGTGGGTAATCATTAAGAAAATTAGTTATTTATTACATCAGAATACAAAGCTACAAATCTAAATCATGTGCAAAGCAAGTATCTGCCAAAACTTGCAATACTTACTTCTGAGCTAATAAAAGAAAAAAACCCTAAGATTAGAGAAAAAAGAGCAGCACCAAAAAAAAAAAAAAAAAAAAAAAAAGGGGGGGGGGGGGTGGCGCGGTGGGGGGAATCCTTCTTTATTAGATGCAAACTAAAGCTTTTTTTTTATTTTCCCTTTGGAAGATCAAATTAGTGTTATGGACTGGAATGACAATGAATTGTGGAAAGTACCATATTCTTGATAATATAGTAGTGTATATGTTTGTTATTTGGAAACAGAAATGTAATCCATAACTAATCTAGAAATAAAATATATACACAGCAACCATTTAAAAGGACAGATAAAATCCTCATTAAAATCCTAAGTGCAGAAATACTGAATTATAATGCACAATTTCATTAAATTTTACTGCCAGCAATGTAAATATCAATTCTCCAGGTGATTCATAAAATTCATTTTAGAAAGAAAAATAAGGATTTCACCCGGCATTTGAGACCATAAAGGAAAACACATGCTTGGGTTTGAAAACCCAGACTGTTCTTTCCTTCTCTCATCAGAATATTTTGCTGGAATTTCAGCAAATCTTTTACACATCAAACAGACAACTGCCATTTCACATTAGCACTTTGTAGAGATCACCCAGCAGTCCCAGCCCGCGTCCTTCCCGGCCCGGCACCTCTCCCCGCATCGTCTTCATCACTCCCAGCTTACTTCTGCCAAAACTCAGCTCCCATACATACACTTCCCTTGACTTCAAAGGAAGCAGCCTGCATTTAAACTCATCTAAACCCTCTTTTAACTATCCAAATTGTGAAATTGCCTAATAATGGGAGTGTATTTAAGGGGGGAAAAAGAAAAAAAAAAAAAAAGCATGTTGGACAAATTAACCAAGTAAAGTTTTTGGAGGGAAGAGTGCATGTGGGGGTTTCCACACAAAAACGTAAAGAAAACCTGTCACTTTTAAAATGAATAGCTACCATCTGCCAGCATTTTATCTGAGGCAAAGTTGATTAATGCAAAGTGAATGTTTAAGATCACATTGCTGTCTGCCTGAATAAATTTCAGGTAGTTTACTTGGTAGGTTTTTTTGTCCTGTTTCTTAGAATATTTTTTTGCTGTTCTTATTGGATTGTCCCCTCCAAGTTTTTCGGCAGACAGAGAGAAGAATAAAAACATTTTTTTCTTATATCATGATGCTGTACAGGGACTTTTGAGCGCGAGAACATTGTTTCTGGACCCTCAAAGCAAGGGAATTCATCTCCCTCAAAAAGACATCCCACCTCCTTCATCAGCTTCACAAAAACTTTTCAGGCAGCCTCTCTCTATCATATTGAAAAGGAAATTTTCGCAGTCTGGTTGTGAGCAGAGAAATAACAGCAGTGCTGTTATCCTCAATAGGAAATTATTTTGCCTCTAGACCTCCCCTAATTTTTTACTGGGTTAATTCTTTTTTACTGGATAAAATATTTTTACCATTTAATCATTTGCTTTTAATTGCACTATCTTCCCCATATAAAAAAGAAAAAAAATATAGATTCTAGAAGTTTTTTTTCTGTTAACTTTCACATCTTAATTTATATTAGTGTTTTGTTAAAAACCATTCTCAAATCCATTTGACAATATGCTTCCCTTCATAAGTTCTTTCTGATGGATAACATTTCTCAGGAGAAGTTTCCAGAATGGGTTTGGGGCGATATCAACCTAAATCAAACAAAAACCAGTTTTACGCATGCATTCCCATGTTACATTTTTCCAGCATCAGATGGCCTCCAAGCTCTCCCTCAGCAGAGAGAATTTCACACCCCTTACCCAGGCTGGGACACCCTCTATTATCCAGGGCTAGAGCAGTGGAGGGCATCATCTGTGCTGAGTGGTGGAGCTTCGTGCCGTTCCATATGGACGTATATTCTCTGTGCTTACACTCGAAGCTGGCTGGACACCAGCCAGCTCTGGTCAGGAGTCACCAAGTTGTTTTAGCTCAGTACATGGTGCCCGTGTCTCGTATCTCAGTAGGGTTTATTGGTTTAGGCTCAACATGGTGCTAGGACGGCCATCTGGCCCCCGGAGCGGAGCGGACTCCCAGCCAGCTCCCTCGGAGCGTGGGCAGGACAAATGCGCGTGCGTTTGCACCAGCCCGTGTGAGCTAACCTGGGTGAACTCAAAACAATTTGTTCAGGGGAAAAAAAAACACGCAAGCAAGTTTAGCACTAATGAAATTAAAGAAGTAATGACCCTTGGTGGAGTGAGGGAGAGGGAGAGCGGAGGAAAGGGTGACGCAGGGGCTCCCGCACTTTCCTTTTGGGCACCTCCACAACAAGGTGAGATTGTGGAGATTTGTACCGATCATGAGTTACACCCACGTGGTATTTTTAATCAAAAAAGTGTTTAAGGACAGCTTGGATAGGGCTTGGAGAAAGCTGGCCTAGTGGAAGGTGGCCCTGCCCATGGCAAAGGTCGCATGGCAAATGACATGGTCGCATCCAACCAAACCCAGTCTGCAATTCTGTGTTTCTAGGAGACCTGAACCTGGTCCCTATGGGATACTGGACATTACATTTAATCACCTTATATATTCCTGCCTTTACATAAGCTCATCAAAGCACAAGGGATCTCTAGGAGCACATTCCAATGTACCCTACACAAAACTGCAGTTAAAACACACAGAGCAAGAGAGACATGGGGTGAAACCAAGACAACCTCTGGGCATAAAACTATTCAGTAATTCCAAAGAGATGAGACACGTCCCATCTTCAAATGCAGAGAATTTGAGCAGTAACACTAAAATACACACTCTTAGTAGTTAATGCTATGAATTAGGCTTATGTTTATTCACCTGTATATAGAAACAAACACCACAAAATATGCCCAAAAAATCCCAAACAGTATCAGATAAGCTTTTTTTTTTTAAATCTGCAGGCAACTGGTTATCTTCTTTTAACTAATGTACTACTCATATATAGAATTTATTCATTCCTTACCTGAGCATTATGAGGGCCAAATTCTAGGAAGGCCTCTAATACAGGACAAATTATTGCAATTCCTACAAAAATTATATAAACATTTCCAGTATTTCACAGAAAGATGTAAACAGGCAGGAATGTTTCCAGCACAAATGGGTATCTATGTATTCGGATTTAATGAAATTTGCCCTGCCCTGCCCTGCTTTGAGTCACATCCTCAAACACCTTCTCCAGGGCATGCAGAAATGTTTCTGAAAACAAAATATCTAGAAAACAGTTAAATCCTCAAGCTTGCAAATGGTCACACAGCCACACAGTGTTATATTTTCAGCAGAATTTAACTACTCACTGGAAAAAAAAGAAATTAAAGGGTTGCTTTTTTAAGATATTTAAAACAGCCCAACAGTTAATAAATTCACACTATAGTAATGCATTTTGTCCTTTATAGAACAGAACAAAAGCATCAGATCTGAAACAGTCTTAAATATAGCAGATTTTAGTAGAATATTAAAAAAAAAAATAAAAAAACAGAATCAAGAAACAACCACATCTACATTACATACTGTTGAAATATTCTCTCCTTTGCTGAACACCACCCTCAGGTCGGGGGTTTTTTTCAGAGCTCTATTAATTGAAAACAATAATTTGTTTTCTCTCTTGTAAAATGTAAAAAGCCCAGAATTTGTCTTTAAAATACAGTTGTCAGATATCAAGGGGTATATATATGCTAACATTTACCCTAGGGGTATTTCAGGGCTAGAATCTATTACAAATAAAATCTTTATTCATATGAACAGCTACCTGGGGGGCAATACTGAATGTTATACGTAATATTTATACATATATATTTTAAATAATCTAGCAGTGCTATCAAAATACACTGGAAGCCACACTGAATTCAGTCACACTGTTTTACAGTCTTATGCTACTAACTTTTTGGAGAGTGAATTACTTTCTGTAGAGGATAGCTCCTAAAATATAAACTCCTTTCATCTAATGTGTAACACCAATGTTTTACTATCTGTAAGTTAATAGATTGTTCACTGTAGTAAAGAAAATAATTACAGGAAAAAGAAAAGCATTTTTGCTTTTCATAAAATGGTGCAACAGTATTTTCAAATCTGAGAACTTTCCTTGAATTAAGAATTTTAAGGAAGCTAAAAAAAATTATTTTTTTACATGCATTCTAGGATTACAGAAGAGTTGCTGTGTGCTATGGAAAACAACTCTAGGCTAAAGATCAGACACCCGCATTTATCAAGGAGTGGAAGCTGTCTGAAGGAAGCTGGGAGACAAAGCAGTGTGCACAGAAGCTCTGCAGAGTGCCAGCAGCCTGAGGAGGCTCTGCTGGACCTTCCAAACCCATGGAATGAAGAAGATAATATCCCACCAACTCCTAACAAAACTCTCAGATGGCTGAAAACCTTGTCTAGAGAAAGCAGACAGTAATTCCTCCTTTTTCCAGTGCATTTCAAATGCTGTGATTTGGAAACTCCTCATACCAGCGCAACCTCTAAATACCTTCTTTCCAATTAAAGAAAAAATCATCTGTGACTCCACAGCAATTAAAACTCAGTCTGTGGCTGCTGCACATCAATCTGTGCGATCATTTCAAGATCTCAAGGCAAGTGATCCACCTTTAAATTCTCCTTCTGGCCTTCTAAACTGAAGGGACTCTGCATGCTTGGACTTCCCATTCCTCAGGGCTCCCGTGCTCTTCTCAGGAGATGAAGTAAAACATGAGCTGGTTTAAGCACATTGCTCAACAAAGCCAAGAAAACAGAAAAGCAAAACCTTTCTGGAGAAATGCAGCACAGACTTTGCATTGGGGAATGAATATAAATCCACACAACACTGCAGATAAGCACTGAGTGTCCGTTATTTCCCGTAACGGCTCTGTGTGTTCTCCCTGGAGGGTGAGGACACCTTCTCCCTGTGACAGTCCCGGGGAGAACTCCACCTTCTTGGGAACATAATGTTACTGCACACCAAGAGAACGGCCGTACAGTTCACAAAAGTAACATTAAATGCCCTGTTCGCTACCAACTCAGCTTTAGTTCGTGCTCAAGGGAGGACACGTCTGTTCTCTGATAAAACAATTAGCAAGTTCATCACAGAAACTCTCTGCTCACTGCAGAGCATCTGAATTTAACACTTATGGCTCTGCACTGCACCCTTTGTCTCAAAAGCGCTTTTTAAGACTATTCCTTAACTCGCTGTCACATTTAAACTAACAAACCTTCCTGCTCCCAAAACTCAGCTTATATGGGTAGAAGTCTAAGTCCTTTAAAACATATCTACACTAGTTCTCTAAAATGTATCTAACATCGGACTTAACAGCATCACTGTTACTTCTCACACACACCAGGATCTTGAAATAAAGTACAGTTTGAACACAAAGATTTAGTAAGGCAGCTCCGTTTATCACAAGTGTTTGCACTTGAAATATCTGTGACCTTTATGCACTACTAAACATACAAATAAAAACAAGGTATTTATGAAATGTCACATTCATGGAAAGCACTTATAAAATAAAGGGGGTTTTCTGTAAATAATGTCAATATTATAAGCAATGTAAATTTGATATTTTCCACGACCTCACAAGAAGGTTGAAATATTTAAATGTGCAATTCCAAACACGCAGTTTGCAATGGAATTTTGTCTTTACAAACTACTACCTGGGAAGCTGATCTTCAGTGGTTATTAGAAAGCTTAGAAAGAATAGAATTAAAATTAGTTTTAACCAATGTGCTTTCTAATAGGAGAGTAGTCATCCATACGAGGTTGAATCTGATACATTTATACTTTCAACTTAATAAAATAATCAAAACATCAAATTACAAAACAAACATTAAAAATGTGCAAGTAAAGTAGAAGGTACCTCTAATCAGTTTTCCTCTCACCAGCCATATCAGCCCTTGATCCTAAAATTTTATGCTGCCTGCGAGGACAAGGTACAAATTCTATTTTAGCCATCGCACCTTTGTCAACTTTGACTGTTTAATTCCCTCTGCTCCAACCCGAACAGCACCAGCAAAGAAAATGCTTTCCTCTCCTTAAGATGCTCCATTGGTTAGATCAGATTTACTTGCTGTCAGTAAAGGTTGTATGTGCACATAAGTCTATGACAGATTGCAAGTTTATTAACTTCAAGTCAGTTTTCAGGCTGCTGAGTTGAGGGTTTTTTGTTGGGTTGTTGGGTTTTTTGTGGGATTTTGCTTTTTTGTTGTTGTTTTTTTTTTTTTGTCAGCGCTCCCTCCCCCTTTCCCCAAGATGTGGGTTACTTGACAAATTGGAGTTAAGTTATCTTAGGTCAATGTAACTGTAAGTTAAACTAATGAAGTGTATGTCTATGAGTGATGTCTGATTAGTTTAATACAGTTAGTGCTGGACAGCTTGGGCTGCTGACCTTGAAGGAACACAGATAACATTGTGATGCGTTGGAGGATGTGGTTGTGATACAAGACAAATTTACATAACAGTTTGTCATGTACACTCCTCCAAAACAAAACTGTTGCAAAAAGAAAGCAAGAGGAAACCAATGCTAAATGCCTCGCACAAGACAAAACAGGGAAAATTAATTATAACATTTGGCTTGGGGCGGAAGATTATTTTAAATGGGAGCCAAAAGCAGGCACAGGAAAAGGTGCACATTTACACAAAATGTGTTCCAAGATGGCCTAGACATTGTGCTGGGTAACACTGAGCAAATGCAGCCTTCTAGAGCACAGATCTACTCTTGAAAAGTGATATCCCTTCCTCAGGAAGCACCTACTGGCTCACGGTAAAAAATATCAGACCCAGTTCTGAACTGCGACTCGTTGGCACATCATCTACATGTGTTCAGAGTCCTCCTGAAGTCCATTCTGCAGCTGCTTGTGCTAAAAGAACCCTGTGCATGAACAGTCTCTCCCCACGAAGGTGCACAGTCCCCACACAATGTTCCGCATGCTGTGAGCAAAGCTCTATCTCACTCCTCCAGACAATCACCTCGCCACATCTCATCTGATCAGGTAGGCCAAGAAAAACTGCTGGGTATAGAGACAGCCTGGCTCTGGAGGGGCTGATTCTCACTACTTGATAGCTATCTTGTTGACCTAAATCGCCTGTTTTTATCAGCCCAGGTTCTAGCTGATGGAAATTTGCCACTTACATAAATGTATAATCGACACCCACAGTTGCTGGCATGTTACTGAACTGGACCATCATTAAGATAAAACTGCCCCCTTAATCCTCCAGGTCAGCCTGAGCAGGACACTGATAAATCAGACTTGCTAACATATACATAGGAGGGCACGTGAGGAACCTTGCAGTGTTCACATCTGCGCCATCTCTCAGCCTAATGTGTGAAGCACAGTTTAAACCTTTCAGAATGACTGAGCTCACAGGATAAATTTCAAATAAGAGATACACATACATGTATAGACATCAGGTACCCAGATACTGAGAGATGTTGGAGTCCAGGGCATTCCTTTGGTTGCCCTGGAGGGTCAGGGACCTGGGCAGGGGGGTCTGGGACCCCAGCCCAGAGCCCAGGGCTCAGAGAGACACTGGATTTGATTTCAGTCCATGGGAGAGGCTTCTTGCACTGCAGGAAGCATTGCAGGCCACAAGAGTGTGAAAAATAGTAGTTTAGTATATCACAGGGTGAAAAAACAGTGGGTTTGGGATTTTTGGCATTGAAGTGAATGGGGCAAGATGGAGAATTTGGGGCGTTGTCTCTTTCTTCTTCCTTCTTGTTCCCTCACTCCATTTCTGCAGTGACGTTGGCACAAAGTAGTTAGCGAGGATTGGGTCAGAGTAAAGATGACCTTTTTAGTAATAGTGAAAGACATTGGTAATAAATAGTAAATAAAGAATACGTAGCAATTAGTATAAAAGATAAGGACAGTCCAGAGACAGGAGGAGTCACCAGATGTCCGAGCCGCGGCAAACATCTTTTGGACACTGAGAAAATTGTAAGATAACTAATAAACGAAGCATGTAACCTTGAAGACTCCGTCTTTTCCTGTGTTTGGCACAGAGCTTTGCAGAGGGCCAGAACTCTAAAACCACCTGAATGCCGGGGAATTTAAACTCCTGAAAAGGAGCCCCCGACAGAGAGACTCCCATGGGCTAGAGATGCAAGACAAAACAGTCTAGGAAATTCTAAATAAAACATATAATTTCTCAGTTATACCCCAAGAAGAAAAACCTGTGCTACCCCACTGTAAGTCCTTAATTACACCCTTGCACACAAACAAGGAGTAAGTTCAAGAGACCTGGTTGAAGGCATCTGTGTAATTTGAGCTTAGAAATTATTCAATCCCTTGGTTACCTGTAATTAGAACTTGCTGGGACTGTTTGCATGAAATAAAGAGCAGAAGTCCGTGCCTTCCAATGCCACTTCTTGGCTGGGAGTGTGCAGAGGACACAATCTTCTTGTAGCTCTTCCTGGAGAAGATCCATCAGCTGTTTGTGAGAGCCACCATAAAAAGGTTCAATGAGAAGGACGCTCATTTTCCAAGTACTTCAGGACTGTCTGAAATCTGAAAATGAAAATAGAGAAGTATTTTATTTTAGAAACATATCTTTATTATTACTACTGTTATTACTTAAGAAAATTATATTGGGAGAAGAAACATCCTGCAAGGCCTCGTAATATAATCCTTAATATTATAGTAATGAGTTTACTTCAGAAAAGGCTACTTAGCAATTATGATGACTAGATTATTTTTTATTTTGACCTTTAAAAGATACTGCCTGTAACATTTAAATGAATGAAAATGCGCAAGACTTAGGAACACACTGTATTTTGAGTTTATGGGTTTGTTTTCAATCGGATATTTAAAAATAGCTTTATTTTATCCAATAACTATCCAACACAGTCAATTATTCTGTAACTTCAGATTATCTTATTCATTCTTATACAGGTTTCCCTCCTTCTCCTGGTGGCACAGAAAATTAAAGAGCAATTCAAACACACTTCAGCCAGAACAGTGATTTGGATAAGAGACTTAAAAGGCAGAGAGCAGCTTGAGGAGATGCATTTGGGGCATCCCCTAGGACACCCTCCTGCATTGCTGGGATTACAACCCCAGCGACAACAGGAGATGTAAACCATCCTATTTCTTCTGAATACTTCAAAGTGGGTGGAAGAGAACACTAGAGGAGGCTCAAGGAAGCTCTGAGACAAAAAGCCACAGAGCTGCTCACAAACAGGATGCAGAACGTGCTGCCCAAAGTGAGGGGACAGATGAAAACCTGGTGAATATTGCTCATCGCCCTCATGAGTCACGCCCTCAGGGTGCTCAAAAGATGCTTTTCACATGCTTCGAGCAAAGCCACCACACACAAAAGCTGAAAGCAAAACCCTGAAAGGTGTTCACCATCCACAAACACCTCTCTCATGGTTTCCCTCTCAACATTCCCTAAGAATGATGGACTCCCTGATGAACTCAGTTACGCAGGACTTGTGTTTGAGACTATATTGCAAGACCTTACACCCATTTCCTGTCCTGCAATTTCTAGTGGTTTCAGACTGTAATCCTTATCTTACCAAAACCTCTGGTGACAAGAAGTGAGAATTCAACAGGGCACTGCATACTCTCCTGAAAATCTCAATCATCATCTCAACCATAGTTGAGAAATTTAGTTGATTCAAGATCAAGTTAAAAATTTTATGTATTCTGTAATCAGAGGGTAGAAAACAAAAAGCCTTTTAAGGGCACTGTAGCTATCAAAAGATCAGTTAACCAGTAACAAAAACCCAAACACTGAATCAATTTAATTGGGAGACAAAACATAAGAAACCTTTAGGTTTTTTGTTGTTGGCCCACCATGGTACCAGATAAAATAGTGACATAGAGCTTCTGGATCATTACAGAACAATCAGAAAAGAGAAAAAAACATTCCACACTCCAACTTTCTTACCCTAATTCAGCCTGGATTCAGGTTATCATTTGCTCCATTATTCATTCCTCCATAATATTTCAAATAAATTACTTGTTTTAACAAATATGTTCTTTGCAGAATCAAAAGGAAAGCCATCTGGAAACAGATACTTCACTCCATTTTGGAGCTTGCTTATTTTCAGGTAGCAAAGCAGTTTCTGATCTCTTTTCCACTGACCTAATTTCAAAAAAATCACACTTTTGAGATCACTGACGTTTTCTGAATTTACAATGATGTAACCAAAATCATACTCTCTCCTCCAAAGCCCTTTTGGAGCCTGCAGGGTAATAACTGCTATAAAAACACAAGCTGTGGTTTAGAATCTGCACTATTCACCTAAAGAACAATTTGTAATTAATCATGCTATGCTTGTCATCAAATGCCACCAAAAATTTAATTCAAGGGACTAAAGGGAAGCATTTTATAAATTCAGCCCCTAAAAATGGGGGTATGTGAAAAGTTGATAAATGCCACTGAGTCAGTCACTCGAGGAGGCTTGCAACTAATTTACAAATCATTAGCAGTATCAGTAATAAGGCAATTTGTTCATGAAGCATCTGATCAAACCACACTTCAATAGACTAGTTCTGAAACTGGTTTTATCACCAGGTTTAGCTGAACCCACAATGTGCTCTCTGGTTTTATTTTGCACCAGTTTTCACTGTACATCCCTCACGGGAACAGAGAATGACTGTACATGCTGACAGTAAGAGATTGCTCAGTCCTCGTGTTTCCTCCCGCTTAAAGACCCTGACATTTACTTAATTATTCTGCATTTACCTACCTTTAGATCTATTAGTGAAACTGCATGATGCAAATATTACACAAGTATTGCCATACAATAAACCCTCTTTGGCTATTTACACTGGGAAACTGTGTTGGAATTGCGGATGTGTCGTGGAGTGGGCGTTAAGATAGCTCTTGATACGTAATTCTTCACAATAACACTCATAGACCCCGTGGCAGCAGCCCGTGAGGGTGACAATCAGCAATGGCACATTTTTTTTCCCAGGGACGACCTAAAGCTTAAAGGTTTTCTTGCAAAACACACTCACCCCAAAAAATGTAGATATGGCTTATTAAAATCCTCACTAGCACTTGTAGGATTCTGTTGTTGTGTGATCTCTGTACATTAACAGAAGCATACAACAAATTCAATGTCGAAAAAATGTTATAATATTATTTAAGAAGCAGTATAAGGTTTATTTTAATCCTTTTTGTTCTGTTTTTTGTTGTTTTTTTAAATAAGATGCTAACTATGTAAGATACTACTAAAGGATAATGGCAGTACAATATATGTCACGTTCACTTCAGGGCTTGACTAAGATGAAGCAACTAAAAAGTCAATAAATCTTCTGTTTTTAAAAGATAGACTGATAATGCTAAGGAAATTGTATTATATATAACTAATAATTTCTTGTACTTAGAAAGACACAGAGGAGGTAGGACACGGTCGTTTGGCTCATATTTCACCCACATGACTTCCAGTTTTGTTCACATACAAAAATAACAGCTATTATTTTTGCTTTATTTCCCTTGACCCAGCCAAGTTAAGGTAAATATGTACCATAAACTCCTCAGAGGTCTCCAAAAGACACAGCTGATAAATGGCCTGAGAACATTCACCGTATCTGATGGAATGCAATCCTCAATTAAATATAAATCACTCCAGGTATTCTTTTCCCCATTTCAAAGAAAACAACAAATATTAGAAAAACAGAACTGCTTCCCCTTTCTCATTACAGTATTTCCTCTCTGGAGCCAGCAATCCTGGGTGTTCCTCCAACAGCTCAACCCCATCCACACGGCTGCAGGATCCTTTCCTTTGAAAAATTTCCTACTCTGTCTTTACCATACAGAGCAGCACATTCCTCAGGATACACATTACACATCTGAAAAGAAAAAAAAAATCTTCAAAGTGGTAACAGTGTCAAAATGACATGACTAATACAGAGGTATACTGAAGTACTGAGAAGTGTAGGTGGGTAATTAGGTGCTGTCTCAAAGCCAGCAGCTCACAGTGACATTCAGCCAGGACTTTTGTCACTTGCTGCAGCTCTACCCCACACTGAAACATGGCAAGCGATGGAGTCTCTGAAAGGGCCACTGCTGTTTGAACCAATAATTTCTTTTTAAAAGGAAGTCTGAGTACTGTACAGAGTAATAAATAAAAATTTACTTTAAAGGCACAGAAGAATTAACTGTTCAATCAGCCACAAAATCAAGGCTTCTTTTTAAACTCTAGGTGAACACCAACTTAAGTATTTTTTTAACCAACCTAGGCAGAGAAAACCCATCATTTTCCACAATTTATTAAAGAACACACGTTCACTCTGTCTTACATGCAGAAGTGTGGTTTCACAAACATCAGCACAGTTCACATCACGAAGCCATAATTAGCTCTGTTCATTGACGTACTCAGACAACATAAATTACAGACCACGTCTAAAAATCTGTCCAACAAAACAGCTGAGCAACCATCCAAACCCAAAGGAATAATTGTTAATATATTCCACAGGTAGAGATCTGCTATTAGTTACAGGAAATAAGGTATATGGTTTCAGTAATGATTGTTTTAACCGTCATAGTCCCACACGTATGAGAAATTTATTCCGCGGCTGTACCCAAGCACACGTGGGTCATTGTCTCGTAACTCAACCCACTGCAAAATCCACCAGGTACGGCCTGTGGACATCAACATACTTAAACCTGGGATTGTTTCACATGAACACGCTGTGATGGCTGATAACAGGCAAAAAACTTCCATGTTCCACGTTGCAATGAAACACGATTTTTCAAAGGACTATTCAGAGTCCTTACCTTTCCTCCTCTGCCCCTTCTCCCTCCCATCCCTACCTATAGTGGGGATGTGCTGTAAATACACACACACAGAGACTGAAAGAGCCTGCACTGCCCTCCCACTCACGATAGTGACTCACCGAAACCCCAAAGCTGTACTTTAAACACAATCGCATCTTAAGGTTTGACCAAAATTTAACTTGTATTTAGATCACCCAAAAGTACCGCTTCTAAGGTTTGTCATTACTAAACTGCATAAGCGAGAATGACAATTTATCTTTTATATAAATCAACTGGAAAAACCAAAAAATCCTCCACTTCTTTTGAGAATGTGGTAAAACAAAATCATTCACCTGTATTTGGATGTCTGAGCGTCAGTAACATTAATTTACCAGTGACACCTATAAACCACAGTCTGGTCCACGCAGACAACCTGGGAGTTGCAAACACCTACAGAATGCCAAAATCTACCATTACCTGGAGGGAGCAAGGAAAGAAACCTGCACGGATTGCCCAGCCTGCTTGGGTTTCACTAAAATACCACATCTCATTTTTACTGTGCTTATGATCTGCACACACAAGGGCATGCAGTGACAGAACAAGAGGAATGGCTATAAATTGAAGGAAGGCAGGTTTAGATTAGAAATTGGGAGGAAATTCTTCCCTGTGATGGTGGAAAGACCCTGGCACAGGGCACCCAAAGAAGCTGTGGCTGCCCTTGCAATCCCTGGAAGTGTCCAAGGCCAGGTTAGGATGGTGGAAGGTGACCCAGCCCATGGCAGGGGGTGGCACTGGATGAGGTTTAAGGTCCCTTCCAACCCAAACCATCCTGTGATTCTATGATGCAATCACAATTGCAAGTAATATAATTTCAAAAGAATTGGTTTGATCTTAAGCGAAGGGTGAGGGCAGCCAGGTTCAGTTCTTACATCTGTGTTTTCAACTTCAGATGAAACAGTAGGAATTGGAAGCTAGAGTCTTAAGATGTCCCATGGCTATCAATCCAGAGACACCCTGACACAAGACAGTAAAGGCTTTTTTTGGAGTTTTATGCATTTAGAAAGTAACATGCTGTAAAATCTGCACATTACCCTGTGAATGCTAAGTTAACAATATTGCCATAAATCCTTAGGAAAAAGTTGTTAATGCATATGCAGTGTATGCATTTTAAAACTCAGAATTTAAATTGTTTTACTATTTTATCTAGGCAAAGGCACTTATGACCCTCATAATTTTCTGCTGTAAATTAAATCTGCTTTTTTTCCAGCTACAGAAAAGCAAAAAAAAAGGAAATTAATCCCTAGAATTTTCTTTTCACCTTCTTCCCTGACACAGTCTGAGACTGTCATAAATACTTTGCATCTATACTTCTAGCCATCCTCAATCAACATCTTTGAAGATCTTAATCTATACTGAATAAATTATTGCAATTTATACTTTTTTTCCAGTAGAGAAAGACATCTGTGCATCACATTTATGGTTAACTCAAAACCACAACAGTCAATGCTACCTCAGTGGGGAAGCCTCCATCCTCCCTTGGAGCACAGCACTCCAAAGATACATTTTCAGGGAAATTTCCCTGACTGATGTGCATGATCCTCAGTACACTGGGAATGGCAATTACAATACACAACTTGGCTTCTTTGTGCGCAATTGATCTCCTAAATTGTATACATGGGACTAAATATTACCCAGGACAGGGTATGAGGGATACTCAGTACTCTGTAACCTGTTTGCACAAATTCAGATTAACTAAGGAAAATTAAGCATTGTTAATATTTAGTTAGGAAAATTTTCTTCCAAAGAAAGGCAAGATAAAAGGGAAAAAGACACAGAAAAGGTGTGATGGAGAGCCAGGGTCACGCTCTTCCAGGGAAACAACTACAGCCACAATCACCCATCACCAGCAAACCCAATTAACTTTTCCACAGGGTTTGTTCCTGTCTCTTCCCTTTAATGATCCAAACAGATTCACAGAAGTTGACACAAGTATGCTGCAGAGAAGATATTAAATATCTTCACAAAAAAAGTTTTACATTATTTTGAGGTGCTCTTTCACCACTAACAGGATTTTTTTAAACAAGGTAAAATAAAAAAAATATACAGCTCTAATATGAGAGTACAACCTCATATGAGAGTATGCCAGGTTTGCAATTGGATCTGAGGGAAAATTAGTTATTATGATTTAACAGTTAATTATAAGCTCTCATTTGCCATGTAATTCAGAAGCCTGGAAAAATGAAAGCTGATTTTAACAGAGACTGCTAAAGTTGTTAAATGATATGTTGGCTTTATCCAACTTATTTGCAGTGTGTTTACAGCACTTGAAGGATCAGCACAGTTTACAGGACTCAACATTTCCAGTGCTGCACCTATGACTATAAATTTGATAGCACTGATGATGCTGCAGGCTTACATTAGGTTTAAATAGATGAAGGATCCTTGATTTAGAGCATCTCCGAGAGGAGAGGGAACTAATAGGTGTGGTAATGGGAGATGTAGCACTATTTTTAAACTTGACAGGAGACATATTAGTTGCTAGTTCCCTATTACAGAAAAATTCCCAGTCTGGTAATAATGGGCTGGCATTTTGAAATTCCTCCGATTTATTAAGAATATGATGAGAAATGTGCTCCACACACTCTGAGCTTCAGACTAGTTTCTGTACAGAAGGTAAGAATTACAATGTGCATTCATGGCCAGTTTAAAGACTATATTTATTAATTTTTAAAAAGTCCCAAATATTTTAACTGATTTTATTTGAAAGTCACAGTCTACAGTTCGTGTTAGCTGATTGATTAAAAGACAAAGGACTTGCTAGAAGCCATCATTAGTCACTCGGTGAGGTAATAAAAATCACCCTATATCAAAAAGTTGATTTGTTTTCCCCAGCAAATTTGAAGCAGCGAAACGCTAAATGAAGACCAAATCATTCTTGGGTCAACAAATTTGGGATTGAGGGATTAAACTGCTCTTGTACAAAAGCTGGAATTACAAGAGTTAATTTAAACATTAGGCTTGGTAGCCTGAGATGCTAAGCAGCAACACTTGAGTGAGTACAAACCAGATTTGTTTTGCAGTCAGAAGGTATCCCTTTGAATATGTGATGAAAGGATCTGCATCCTCAGTCACACCTTGAGTCCACAAAAAGGACGGAATCAGATCTACTGTCAAATCGAGTTCAACTGTGAAATCAGGCAGGGGTCCCACACACAGGAGCAATTCTGAGGGCAGGTGGCTAGAAAGCCAGCTCTGACCTCAGCTGCATCCAAAGCCATGGGGCAACCGGTCAAGGGAGGGGATTCTGCCTCTCTGCTCCATGAGATCCCAACTGCAGCGCTGCACTCAGCTCTGGAGTCCTCAGGACGAGAGAGATGTGGACTTGGTAAAGCCAGACTGGGAGAGCTGGGGGTGCTCATCTGGAGAGGAGAAAGCTCCAGGGAGACCCCAGAACCCCTTCCAGGGCCTAAAGGGGCTCCAGGAGAGGGACTTGGGACAAGGAATGAAGAGACAGGATTCACACTGAGAAGGTCAGATGAGGTATGAGGACAAATTCTCCCCTATGAGGTGGTGACCTCAACCTGGCACAGGTTACCAGAGAAGCTGTGGCTGTCCCTGGATCGCTGGGAGTGTCCAAGACCAGGCTGAACTGGGCTTGGTTCACCCTGGGATAGTGGAAGGTGTCCCTGCCCACAGCAGGGGATGGGAACAGGATGAGCTTTAAGATCTCCTCCAACCCAATGCATTCAGTGGTGCAAAGTCCACAAAACACGTTAGCTAAGATTACTTCAAAATTTATTTCAACCATGATAGAAAATGGACTTTAAAAAGGGAGCCAAAAGTACCTGCCATGTTTTTTACTTTAAGACCTGCTACTAAAGCAATACAAAAGGACAATCATGAAGATTTTACCAACCTATGAAATCCTTCACCAAGGGAAGAGAATAAGTGATCAGGTTTGTTCATAAGATGCAAAGCAATATTTAAGTACTGGATCCCTACAGTACTATGGGTATGATGCTCTTGGAATTCACCAAGTAACTTCAAGTTTGAAATATTACCTGCACAAAAAAAGTCCTCAGTTTTAAATATTAAGTAGTAAAATTCAACAGATGAAATATTTTTTGTCTTTCACTTGCCCAACTCTTTTCACCTCAGGAGGGAGACGAACCAGGGCTTCATGCTATGAAGCCAAGAGAACAGAAATACCTCTTGTTAACTTCTGTGCAGTCAGCAACACATTATAGCTTTTAAAAACCCCTCAAAAGCTCTCAGAGTCAATAGCAAACATCACACAATACCGAATGAGAGCTTCATACAGCACTAAACATATTTTTCCATGTTAACAATATTTATATCCTATTTCCAACTTGACATGCAGATGACATGTTACCCACATCAATTTATAAATCCAGCACAATAGGAGTTGCCAATTTGATTTAGTGGTGCAGCACCCTGTTTCCTGTAAATAATTTCCCTACCAGGCTTTGACTAAGCCCTCTGAAAGTGCTCTAGAAATATTAAAGGCTCCAGATTCTGGCCAAAATGCTTTCTGACAGCTCACTGCAAGTGTTTCCCAGCATCTCTGCTGACCCAAGAATACCAAATTTAATGAAACAAGTCACTTGTTTCCATCCCCTTGTCTGCAGAGCTTGCAAAATACTTCAAGGATCGGCTTAAAGCAATGAAGATAAGTGTATTCATACATTTTATTTTACTTCACAAGTATCAGAAAGTTAAGGGGTCTGCCTCCTCCACTGGGAAGTATCTATGGATACACACATTGCAGAAAGCTGAAAAACATTGACACGAGTTAAATAAACATGTCTGGTATCATCTGCCAATTGAAATGGTGAGCATTGCAGGAAATATTTGTTTTCCATGAATAAAAGCGACACACAAGCATCTCAAAACAATCTGTTTTGGAAGGTTATTTTGGTTGTTTTGTAAACAAGTTTAGGTTCTGAGCTGATGTTTTCAAAACAGATACTGCAAAGCAAATAAATATTCATGTCTGGGGGAGACCCTAACAGACATGAAACAAGTGTGGCCCTTTTTAACAGTGCCACAGATAAAGCGAGGCAAGGACACTCACAGAGGACATCAAGATGTAAATTTTTTCCTTGAAGTTTCTCAGATGGCTGAAAAGTGCCATTAAAATCATAATGCTCACAAAAACAAGGGCCTTAAAAACTTGGCTTTTATTGCACATAAGAAAATCTGGCTAGAACCCACAATCAGCACTGTAGTCCTGAACAAAGAGAATTAAGAACTGGGATTTTTTTTTTTTTTTTTTTTTTAATTTGACTTCATTATAAATCATGAATGTATCAGTACAACTCACTTAGGATTTCAGCTTTAGGGTCATTTGGGAATCATTTCTACACCTATCTAAAAAGAAAGTCTGAAAACAATTTACTGTGCTTGAGCAACCGACCACACTCATAAAACTTTCCTTCAAAACCTGAAAACCCTTATCAAAATAAAACATCCTGCTCAACAAAACCAAAATTATGCTGTCACTTATCAGCTCCTTCCACTTGTACCACCACAGAAGCTGCAAACCTGGCATACTCCTCCCACACACTGGTACAACACTAAGAATCAACAAATAGTTTAGGTTTGAAGAGACCTTAAAGGTTATCTTGTTCCAATCCCACAGGCAAGGACACCTTACACTAGAGCACACTGCTTCACACCCCACCCAGCCTGGCCTTGAACACTTCCAGGATTGGGAGTTCAGGAACATTAAGTATGGTTTATAACGGCCATGACTACAGGGGAGCAGAGAACAAAACACATTCACTGCAGGGCTCAGAGC
Source organism: Hirundo rustica (assembly GCF_015227805.2). NCBI lineage: Eukaryota > Metazoa > Chordata > Aves > Passeriformes > Hirundinidae > Hirundo > Hirundo rustica. The sequence continues at coordinate 3,533,089 of NC_053456.1, read as the reverse complement.
TGAAGGAACTATTTTAAGGTCATTACTGGAAGATCCAGACTATTTAAAGTTTTGTTGGCTATTAGTAGGCACTCTTGCTGACACTGCTGATAAAAATCCCAGAAATACCATTACAAGGCAAGGCAAGAAACCACTCACACCTCACACACGCAAGGTCTGCGCTTAATATTCCCACTTCTTCATTTCAAAGCCACAAATATCACAGGCTCTGCCAGCAAGTTAAAGATCTGTTCTGACTCGTACTAAAGACATCAGGGTTGTGCAGTTACTCTGGCCATTGGGAAATTTTTGGCAATACCCCCAGTTAAGCATTCACAGCAGCCATACGCAGCTCTTGGAGGCTTGGAGAACAACAGCAGATGGAGAGTTTGGAAATACCTCTGTAACCAAGGCAGTGTTACCTCACAACAGTGTTCCACGTGCAGTCAGACTCACAGCAATGCTGCAGCTGAAACTTCTGGTTATTTTCCATGTACAAAAGACCTGTTGGAGTGGATCCAAAGGAGGTCATGAGGATGCTTCCAGGGCTGGAGCCCCTCAGCTCTGGATCCAGGCGTGGAGAGCTGGGGTGCTCACCTGGAGAAGGATCCAGGGAGAGCTCAGAGCCCCTTCTGGTGCCTAAAGGGGCTCCAGGAAAGCTGGAGCAGGACTGAGGACAAGGGATGGAGGGACAGGACACGGGGAATGGCTTCAGACTCACAGAGAGTAAGTTTAGACTAGAGATTTGGCAGTGTTTTGGTTATGGAGATAACACCAAACCAACATTCAACTATGTATTTATACTGTGATTTTCAAAAATCATTTTTATTAAGTGGATCTGAAGCCAAGAGAGGTATTACATGGGCCTTACTACAGAGTGAATGATGCAGATCTTTTGGAATATTTTCAGATCCAATCTTCCCATCAGTGTTTAAGCAGAGACTAATCCCACAAAGCTTTGTCAGCAGTAGATACCTAAAGGTGTTTATGAAACTGATTTAGCCCCACATTTAAGGCAGAAATAAACCTGGACAGTCTCCACCTTTGACCACTAAAGATAAAATATAATTATGAGGGAGGGGAAAGGGCAGGAAGGAAAATAATAAGTTCCCTTCAGAAAATATACATGGCGGGGAAAAAAAAAAAAAAAAACAAAAAAACACTACACACCACAGACAGGGCACCCAAATTAAGCAATACCAAGCAAATGCTTTGAAAAAAGGGAATTATTTCCACCTATCTGCATTGATCACAAACACACTTGCTTCCACTGACAAGAACCTAATCCAAACTCTGCCTGTTCATCTCAAAGTAGCTATGAAGCCATGTGTGAGGTGCATTCAACATCCTCTAAGATGAACAGAATCTGTTTTGCATGCCAATATCCTTGGAGAGAGCAATATTCATGCAGGATGATTCAAGCTACTCTTCAGAGCTGCAGCACTCTGCCTCCCCATTGAAGCTCTGAATGAGCATGGGCAAGAGAGATCCACAAACCATTTTTCCTAGAGTCTATAGAGAGTTGGTTTCTTAACACTCACGGAAACATCTTCTTGGGCATTTACAGAATGACTTAGAAAAAAAAGTCTGCCTTTTTCTCTTTAGAGCTGAGTTTCTTTTGAAGCTGTGTAACACTACTTGATATTTAGCTCAGCTACTCAACCAAGCATCAGCCTTCAATGTATCCAAGGTGCAGAATGGTTGACTAACACAGACCATTTCACTTGTTTGAGCTTATTTACAAATACCACTTACATACTGCTGGCATTTATAATGACACCTGGGATGTTGCTGACACACCACTACGTTTGTAAAGTTGGAGTCTACAGGCAGAGTGGATTCTAAGAAACGTGCTGGGGAATACACACAGCGTTTCCTTTGACTGTAACTAGAATGGTTGCTTTGACTGTATCCTATCTGAAGAAGGAAAATAAACTTCAGAAACAAGCTTTAGCAAGGTTAATCCCCCACTGATTTTCTTATCACTCAACACTATTTCACTCAATTACTTTTGCCAAAGATTTTCTCAAAAATTTCCTCCTGACCATATTACAGGGTTGCTTAAATTACACTGTAGAGACACATTCATGCATACAGAGAACTTCATGTGTTGCCTACTGCCTTGTTGTTCCAAAGCCCAGCCTCTAAATACTACACTTCAGTCCTAGAAACCTTGACACAGTGTTTGATGACAGAAATACTTCAATTGGTTTAATATATATATAGGCAGATGATAAGGAACTTACCTTACAGTGGAAGCAAAAATGGAATATAGACGATTTATTCAACTCTGCAAAGCCAAAGGAGTCCTAACCTGTATTAACATGTCCCAAGCCTGGCAATGTCCATGGCAAGGTTGGACAGGGCTTGAAGCAACCTGGGATAGTGGAAAGTGTCTCTGCCCATGGCAGGGGGTTGAAACTACATCACTTTCAAGGTCCCTCACAATCCAAACAGTTCCATGACTCTAAAATAAAACACTGGATCTGTGTAAAAGCTTAAATTGCTAGCAATTTGTAAGAAAAAGCTTGGAGTCTTACACAGAACTAATAATATAACTTCTAGCCAAACACTGTCAATTGTTCTGTCTAAATAAGCTTTAAACAACAAACTGTAATTATTCTACCTCCTCCCTCCCACCCCAAAATCATACTACACCTTCGGCCTGGGGTTTTCCCATTATTAACAACAAGAGGTTTCATTTATCTGCTTTTATACAAAAATGCTGAAGAGCTTAACAAACATTAATTAAACCTCGCAACACTCCTGTGAGGTAGGCAGGTAGGTATTGTTATCTCTGCTTTACAGATGAGAAAGCCTGAATTAAAAATTGTGATTTGCACCATTTCCCAACAGTAGTTTTACAGTAAAACCAAGTGCAGAAGAAAGGAACAGTGACTCGTATGTCCCTACTCCCACAATACACATTCTCTTTCAAACCAGCAGGACTTTACTTGACTCTTTGCCATATGTGAGAAAAATATTCTGAAATACAGCGTTGATTTATCATTAGTATCATCCCTTCTAGGAAAATACAGACAAATACACCTTTTACCCAGATTGTAGTTCCATTACTTCATTATGAAAATGAGACAAAATTGTATCCTCTTCATCTGGATAGCTGATGAATTCCATCTTCAAAAGGAAAATCCACATTTCTTGAAACCACATGAGAATTGTTTCTTATATAACAATCCCTGATTTCCTCTTTTCACTTACATCTCTTAATTTCATTTTTTTCCCTGTTCTCTTTACTTTTGTCATAGCTTCATGTTGTACTTTCCTTTCCTTAGTCCTACATCCCTTTTTTCTTCTTTGAATTTTTTTTTAATGATACAACAAAATCTACACAGGATTGACTTACAAACAGCACATCAACTACTATCTTGATGGGTCACATAGTAATTTTTCCTGTCTCAAACTGCTCTCACTTCCAACTCGTGCATGAATCCACCATCCACCATCTGACAGTCCACAATCTCACTCTTCTCTTTGCCCATTCTGCCATATTCCTCATCAGAAAACCTCCTGTCTGAAGACAGTCATTTCTTCAGTGTTTCAGAGGCAAAAGCTTCACAATCCTCTTGCCTTATTTTCCTTGTCAAATCTCCAGTTTCACTTCCCTATCTATTTTCACAAATTTAACAGCTCTGCCCTGTATAAAAGTGGCCATCTCTGATGTTTTGTAAGCTAAGGTGGCACAATAAATGTTTCTGAATGGACATGGAGACAACTGAAGTCATAGAACCTTGCATTAAAATACAAGTTGATAAAAGGCTTTTTTGACAAAACAACTGTTAAATGTTTTTGAAGTCATATGATTTTTCCATGATTTGATTTCTCTTATTTTAGAATGAGCATGAAAAGTTAAATTAGACTTTTTTTTAAACCACACAAGTTAGCACATCTTGTTGGTACTGCTTGCTCTAATGAAGTGAGCCTACACTTGCCAGTGCACAGTAAAAATAGGTAGCTCTGTTATTCATAAATACTGCAAGCAGCATCTTGCAGGCTCTGAGAACTTGCTCTCATCATATGGAGGCTGCAATAAGTGTTCAGCCACTGTTTTCTTCTTCAGCTCTCAAAATTACAGCTGGATTCTTTAAGCATTACATGTGATTTCTTGCACTCTAAAGCTTCTGAACTACTTGAATTGCAAGACGCAGAAGCTCTGCCCCCAGACACTTCTTGCTCCCCCTGATTTCATGCTACAGCAAAGAAAGTACCAAATGCCACTGGCTTCATGGAATTTGCTGGTCAGTGGAAAGAGCATCCCCCCAGACAGACTGCAGCTGAGCACGATCTGTTTCTGCAGCACACAAACCCATCTACTCCTTTTTCACCACCACACAAAGGTGACCTTTCAGAAGAACCTGCAATACAAAGTTTTTTATCATGACAGGCTGAGAGAGATGGGGGTGTTCAGTCTTGGGAGGAAAAGGCTCAGGAGAGAGCTCAGAGCCCCTTCCAGTGCTTAAAGGGGCTCCAGGAGTGCTGGATAGGGACTTTGGAACAGGGATGAAGGGACAGGACACAGGGAATGGCTTCCCACAGACAGAGGGCAGGGTTAGATGGGATGTTGGGAAGGAATTCCTGGCTGGGAGGGTGAGGTGGCCCTGGCACAGGTTGCCCAGAGAAGCTGTGGCTGCCCCTGGATCTCCTGAAGTGTCCAAGGCCAGGTTGGATGGGGCTTGGAGCAGCCTGGGACAGTAGAAGGTGTCCCTGCCATGCCAGGGAGTTGGAATGAGATGCCCCTTCCAAACCAAATCATTCTGTGATTCTCAAGGTCTAGGAACATGAAAAGTCAGTTTAAGGAAAATTAAAATTTTACAACAGCTTTTTGCTATTTAGTTACCCATATATTAACTAAATTCACAATTCTTACATTATTTCAGAACAAGCATACTAACTACTGGAAAAAAATAAAGGTGCTATTGGTTACTATTTGTTTCCATTTTGAGATGACTTGCTAAAATTTTCTCTCCTTCTGCATGCACAAAATCTGGAGTTATTTAACCTCTCTAGGTGCAAAAATTTGCATTTTTTTCTTTTCAACATCCACTAAGATTACCAATTCCTCTGCACTCAGCCATTGATAGAACTATCTGAAATCTTGCAAAAACTCCAGATATGCAGCAGAGATTATTAAGTCTCATTATGAGAGGCCTCTCAGCACATTAATCTCACCCTCCACTACTGTCATTTACTTCTTGCTTTATTCCCAATGTTTTGGCTTTTTTTTTTTTTTTTAATTATGGTGGATCATACCTCCAAAGCCACACAGAAACTCTCCAATGCTTAAAACCAGGTTGGAACCCACAGAACATTAATTTTAGTGAGGCTCCTACTCTTTTGTGTTTTCCCCTTTAGATATATCAACCCCATCTGCATTCTGAACAGCCACTTTTCCCATATAGTTCATGGTGAAAGAAGATAAAATTGCTTCTGAAACTCTCTAACAATTAATTTTTTACCTCCTTATTACGTTAAAAACCCATTTACCTCCATAATAAATGCTTTGTGAGGAATATAATGAATTACCCCTCTCTGTGGTGTATCAAGACCTTGAGTGAAGCTTGGTTCTGCTCTGCTGAAGCCCCTCACTGGGCAACATCAGACCAAAGCATGAGCACGAGTTTCTTGGGCATCAGAGCAACACCGGGAACATCAGACGCCGAAGCGTGTGTAGGTGTATTAGCAGTCCTACCATCCATCTGTCAGAAATCTTCGATGTTCCTGCACATCACCCACTGGCAGAGCTGTCTGCCAAGCAAAAATATTATGAAATGTTCATTATATCCTCAAATCTACCCCCCCTTCCCGGGGAGGAAATGGAAAAACCTGTCTCTCCACACACACAGGCTTCACATTCGTTACCAAGAAACGGTGAAAGACTTTTAAATTCACCCAGAAAGAAAATCTACCAAGAGACCAGGACTGTGAATTTAGATTTATTTGAGCAAACCTTACTTACCAGAGGATATGCTGTCTTTTAGTTCACATATATCTCATTTTTAAGGTACGTTAAAGACAGAGTTTACAATTAACTGAACAGACAGCGTACAAAAGGCTTTTAGAACTACACCATATGGTCGAGGGAAAGGAACAATCTGGACTATCCACATTTCAATCTGCAGGCTTGTCCACCTCTATAACACGTTGTATTGCTGTAATAAAATATTAAGATAGAATTTTAAAAGTGAAAATATCTATCTTTTGCACTACCAGGGAGCAAGGCATCTTACAGTCTAGTGCATTTAATAAATATTTTAACTTTTATGATTTTGGCTTGCTGAATCAGATATAGTCAATAAAATTCCCAATTCATTTAACACTCTAGTTCCAGAAGGATATGGGTGGGTATTCATCTTATGCTTCAGGGAAATAAAAAATACCAGTTTATACGGGGTATACTGGCAGCAGTTAACGTAACAGATGACACATTTCCTGGAAATTAAATAAAAGCAGAAAGAAAATACCCATTGTTGCTCAGTGAAGGACTAATCACATGGTCACAGGTGGAACCAGTGTAAATCATTCATTAATAAAATTCTGTTGAAGCAGTCACTTTTTTCTGCTTTTCAAATGCCAATAGGAAAAAAAAAAAAAAAAAAAACCTCTTTCAATTCTTTGCAGAATGGATACACTTACAAGTGTCATAGTAACTATTAAGCTTACTAAATCTTTACAGAAAAAAAAATACCTGCAAGGAAGACATTGTTGGCACCAAGGAAAAATATAAATACTTCTCTATTTTACATACAATCCCAGAACACAGTCCAAGGAGATACCTGCTTCACTCTGTACTGGCCTGAATTCAGATCACACAGAGTCTAAATCTTGAGAATAAAAATGACCTGAAGCCTTTGTAAAGCACATTTTAAAATGTAAAGAATATAAATGCAGCCTTGTGCATCATATCCCTCGATGTGAAATAGAAAACTGCACTAGATGAAATGCAGACACTCCAGAGAGATCATGCAATACTCAAGTATTCCATGATTACATACTCTTGGATGTAGGTATCACAGGCTCATGGCCAACCCTGCCCTGAGCAAGAGGTTGGACTAGGTGGCCTCCAAAGAACAGTCCCAATCTGAATTGCCCTGTCATCCCATGTTGTTTCACACTGCAGAATTCTCTCTTGAGCTGGGACACTTATTTTCTCTTAAAAAACAAACAAATATACATATATATAAAACAACTATTTCGAGTTTTGTGCTTCACTGCCCCCAGCAGCAGGAAAAATCCTCACACAACCTGTATGACTTCGCATGTAGCGAGTTATTAAGTCACAAAAAATCAGATCATCCTCTGCAATTATTTTGAAAGCAACCTCCTGGTACCTAAAGTATTGTATATTCAGTGTCCTACACACAACATCACAGGATAATAGGCCTATTTTTCTAATCCTTTCGGAGAAACTACCAAAAACAGGAAATAGAGAATATGCTATTTGATGCTTTAAACTGCCACAACACAAGTTAAATATGATAGGTTTTTCCTCCACTCCAAAAGAAAATAAAAATCACAATGACCCCATTCCTCATCATCTGGTACAAACCCAGCAAGAACAGAGATTTTAAAATTGTCAAGAATCCCTTTAATTGAAAGGTTCCTTTGAATTTGAAAGCTAAAAATATATTATCTCCCTCCTTCTGTGCCTACTAAGCAGTCTGAGCAAAGACTTAAAGCACTCTGGCTTGAGAGGATATTTGGGTTTTACTGCCAAGCCTGCTAAGGACTTCCCAAATCTCCCCCAAGCCAGGAATCCCGGGAACACGGCGGCGTAAGCCTCGTGCAGCCAGCGCAAACTGCAACACACGCTCGCACTTCCACATGATCAAAGGCTCAACTGCTCCGCTCTTCACTCCACTGCAGTTATTCCTACCTCAGTGACACCCACAGCAGAGGGAAATGGGGAAAGTTAAAAAAAAACAAAACAAAAAAAACCCACATCAGTTTTTGAGTAATTAACTTCAGGCGGGATGAAGTGACAGTTCAAAGCACTGTCGCTGCTAAGAGCATTACTTACACGCAGGAGGAAATCAGTACCTAAGAAAACCTGAATATGTAAATATGTAGCAATTTTTGTCAAATTCAGGAACAAAAACACCCTTAAATACTGTGCTAATTTCTATCTTAACAATTATCTGTGTACTCTGTCAGAATGGGTAAAATCTGTAAGTATCAGAAGGCAGGAAAGTGAATTGAGAACTCAAGTGCTATGGAAAAATCCAGAGCTAAGTCAACAGGAGAAAGCTTCAGCTCTCACACATGTAGAGGCCATGATACAGACAGGCAGCTTTTCTATAAAATACCATTTTCTGTTCTTCCTCTCCACAAATAATAAGCATACTGCCTTTTGGGAACAGAAAAACGCAGTAACACAGATCCTGACTGGCCAGGACACACAGGTTGAGTTTACTTCATGTTGTTTGGTGGTGTGTTTCCATGTCAATTTTTTTTTTTTTTTTTTTAATAAAAGTTGGTGAAAAGTGTGTCCAGCCCATTTATGACTTTTGTCCAGGCTGAGCCCCTCAGCTGGTCCTCATCAGACTTGTGCTCCAGACTCTTCCCCACCTCCATTCCTTTTCTCTGGACACACTCCAGCCCCTTAATGTCCTTGTCATGAGGGGCTCAAAACTAAACGTACTATTTGAAATGTGGCCTCACCAGTGCCAAGTACATTATTCTAATTGCTTCCATGCCTAATTGGCACTAGCTAGAAGCTCCCAGCAGCCAGGTGAGGTCACCATTCAGGCCATTGGGTTGGCAGCTGTACCTCCACCAAGCAACACCAGACACCCACAGCTCTGCACTGGTCCCGTGGCCATTGACAATCAGGAAAGGCTAGCAGAAAAAAAAAAAAAACCTCAAACTTCTGAAAATACACAACTATTAATCATTTTTCCTCATTAAAAACCCAATACCCTGCTCTAGGTAGTCCGGTTCTTTCCAATGAAGTGTGACAGCATAGAAAAGGAAGAAAAAAACCCAAGAAGGCAGTATTTAGTTTAGCTGGGAAATGTGTGACAGATATAAGCTAAAGTTAATGCTAGGAAAGCTAAAATTTATCTTTACTAATCCCTCTCAATGGAAACAATGGGACAGAATTAAAAATGACAAAGTTAAGATGAGGGAGTACATTTGGGGGAAGGTATGAAAGAGAAGCAAGGAAGCACACAAGGAAGGGCTGCTACCATCTCACCTAGAGAACACCGATTTATTTCCATCAGCTCTTAAATCACTGTAGTGACTTTTTCACATAGACAAGCATCAGAAGTTTTAATTTCAGTGGCTATTACCTGAGTATGCACACAACAAACAAGTTCAGGCATTTATATTTCTAGGTTGATTTACACTTTAAGTCAGGTGTTTAAGTCAGTCATCTATAACAAAAGGTAACAAGCAAAGTAATTTCTTCAGTTTAGATCATTAAGGCATTAAAGTCCTCATTACAGTTATATAAATGAAGATAAAGTTATACACAGAAAAGAAATAATTATTTCCCAAACATGCTGCTCCTCTGCAGTAGAAAAGAAACTACTGCAGAAAGAATTATGTGGGGTGAGAGAAAGACAGTAAAACTGCACCATGAGTGAATTTCACACTGTAGGGAAGAGCTGATTAATATTTTTGACAGTAACAGAATAAAAAGAGGTTGGGCTTAATAAAATAGCTGGCTTTCAACCTAATTTTTATTAAATTTGTATTCTAACTTTGTAACTGTGTATTAAAATGTGGCTCATATTAGGCAGCAAATAGCTTTTAAGTAAATGTTTTGCTTGCTTTAGCAAGACAAATCTTCATCACCAACTGTAAATACCAAAGCTGCCTCTTACTCAAATTATTTCAGGTTTGCTTTTCTTTCCTCCTGTTTTACTCAAAATACACAGACTTGGATGCCTACAACAAGCACATAAACCTGCAATACGGCATTTAAATCCCTTCATTAAAAGCTGAGCCCTCCAATGGACTGAAGACAGAAGCTGGAGAAAAGGCAACTACTCCCTCAACCAGGACCAGTGAGGATTTACTCCAAGGATCAACCCCCCAGAGCTTGGGGTGTCTCAAATTCAAGCCCTAATTCTTGCATTTCTAAGGTGACACATCGCTGGTCTGTGATTTTCCATGAGGTTGGTGAGGTTTCTTTGAAAAACCAAAACCAAGTGGCGAGCTCACATGCTGGGTACAGGGGGGTGCTCTCAAAACGCTCACAGCATCACTTTTCATCTTCTAAGACATGAATTCATGTGATCTTTGAACAACTATTTATTTCACACCAAACCAGATATCTCCCTAAAGCCTACCAATACAGCCTGCAGGCATATTTCTTAAATAAAAGTACTGAATCCTTGTAAACTTAAAATTTGCATAGCAAAGGGATGAATCAACTAAAACAGAAGTAGTAACCCTCTGCAGCATTCTGCAGCAACTGCTTACCTCTTGCAGAAAAAAAATTTCCCTGTTTACAGGGTTTAGGTGGGACTCTACAAGTGTTTTTCTTCATGTTTCACAACTCTGAGGAATCATTTTCTTAAAAGAATTCTGACAATTGCTGTTCAGGCTCTTCAATGCATCAGTCATGTTCCTAGAATTTATATTTTGCATGTGTAAACCTCTTTACTTATAGATTCTATTTATTTCTGCCTAAAGGTTACTGGAATTGTACACCCCATTTCAATTTAATTACATCAGTAAGGCAATTAATTTGCTGGAATGTTCCAAATAACTTTTTGTACTAATTTTGCTGCAAAAACATCTATTTTTTTGTTACAGAGATTCTTCAGTTTTTGCCAACCTAGCAAACTATGCCAGCAGCACCTACATTAAATGATCAGTAAAAGAAATAAATATACGGTGTTAGATAGGGCTGCATTTGACAGAATTAAATCACTTGGCTGCTCTATGTTTAAGTATTCAGAAAATAAGCAGCTAGATTTGAAAACAAGAAATTAAAAAAGCCAAGATTTGAATTCTGCACACTTGTTAGAGCAGAGGAGTAACTTTATTCTACCTGAAAAACCAGAAATGGTTAAGTAGTGGAAGAAAGTCCAGGATGAGAGATTCTGCTCACATCATCATTTGAGAAATATTTAAGGTTAAATTAACTCATTTTACATTAATGGATCATAACTAAAGCTTTGCAAAACCTATTAGATGAGATTTACTGAGAAACTGTGATGGAGGCTACCAACACATGATACACTATCTCCTATGATCTAAAAAAAATTCTTATCTGCTACAGAACTGAAGTTAAAATGCCAGTTGGCTTAAAATTTTCTAAGAAAAGGCTGTTTTCCAGAAAAGCACGTGGCTGAAATGGGGCTGCTGTTAACCAAAGGCTTCTAAAAAATACACCAGGTCTGCTTCTGCCAGCCTCCCTCGAGCTGCACCTACTCACAGGAGAGCTCCCAGGGCTGGGCTCACATGGAATAATCTATATGTTACATTATGTATTTTGATATAATATATAATAGCCATTGCATAATTCTTTTTGTTAGCTAGTTGATATTTATAAACAAATACTGTATACATTTGTGTATTTTATACAAGATGAACATGGATGTTCCAAACATGTCCCAGCTTCATATTCACACCCCACATGAAGGCACCTGCTCTCCCAATGGGATCACCTACACAGAGCCATGACAACTAATGGAATTATACCAAAATACTACCAGCTGTATTTATATTGGGGATAGCCTCACTACAGCTCTAAGAAACCTGTGCAGCTCAGGAATTAGCTCTATCTCCTCAGTCTGGCTACTGTGTTTTTTTTACTTTGATATTTTGCTTTGAATGGTGAAAAACTCCTCCCATTCTTACCCTTCAGTAGAGATAGCTCCAATTTAAATTGGCTTAAATATGGTTCAGGTAATATATATTCACATGCTCTCTTTTCCCCCCCTCTTACTTTAACTCACCAAAACCAACTAGAAGATCTTTAAGGTTCCTTCCAACACATATAATTTTGTTAATTCTATGGCATGAAAATAATTGTATTAATAATTACATTATTTCCTTCCATCCCAAAGTGCAAACATGGTTCTTCTGCTAAGCAGAAGTCAAACCTGATAACTCTAGGAGGCTTCATATTAAGACTTCATGTTAACATCTTCCAGTTGAAAAACAGAAAATAAAATTTTACTTCTTTCCCCCCCCACATTCAGCTAATACAAGGTCCCCCACGAGCTCACCACATCTCCATCAAACATGGAATATTCGGCACAAGGAGGCTCAGACCTATTTTTTATCTTATTTTTTATTAGTTTTGCTGTATTTACAGGAATAGGCAATGAAACATTGAGACTACTGAAATAAGATGGTAAAACTTGAAGGAGCCTGCATACACATGCTTTCAAATATACATGGTATAAATTATACACTTAATCATATATATACACTACATATTTTTAAATGTATTATACATTATACATACAAAAAAACACTCCTATCCTGTGTAAACTTGCTATTATCATTTACATTTTATTTTTATTTAAATCAAAGTTCTTACACCCCTGGTTTTAGGCAAGACAGCAGCAGCACTCACTGTACCAGAATGCTGGAGAAAGTCAATTCTAGTCAAATATTTCCTTTTGACTGAAGTGCAAATCGTCTGAGCTGAATGTGTATGAACTAATTAGCAAAGAAGGTATCCCCAAGCTGTGAGCAGCTTCACTCCTCAGGCTACCCAACAGCAGATACTTCACCACTTTTTAATGACCATCATCCCACAAGCAACCAAACCCTGTTCGACCAACAAAATATGAAGACTTTTTTCAGAGACGTTCTTAATGTTCATTATTAATGCTGAAGTGGAAGTTAACACTCGCAATATTTTGAAGAACTACCCTCACTTTTGTGCTGGAATCACCAGAAGTATGATTATGGCATGCAAACCCCTTTGGATTAAATGCCCTCATCAAAACATCTTATAGGTACAATTAAAAATTGAAAGGGCATAAACAGCTCTGGCAGTTCAGAGCTCGAGTTGGTGATCTTTGCAATTCATAAACATCAACACTTGGGCAGGTGTGCAAGGGAATACAACCAACTAATTATTATCTTTTGCTTAAGGGCACGTACAGTGAGCTCTGCAGGTAGTGCCACTGCTTTTAGCCTAATGTATTGCCTCTTCAAGTCTTTCAATATAACAACCCGCTGCTGTTCTCTAAAGCATTTCCAGTGTTGTCAAACTGCTTTATATTCAAAGAGAACACACTGAACCTTCTGAAAGACGTTGCTTAGGGAGGAGTAGCAGTTACAAAACCTACGTGACTTGCAAATAATCATTTTATATTGTTCACTAAGAGATAAAACCATGGAATGGTTTGGGTTGGAAGGGACCTTTTATCTCATCCAGTCCCACCCCCTGCCATGGGCAGGGACACCTTCCACTATATCTCAGGCTGCTCCAAACACTGTCTAACCTGGCCCTGGACACTTCCAGGCATGGAGCAGCCACAGCTTCTCTGGGCACCCTGTGCCAGGGCCTCGCCACCCTCATAGGGTGGAATTCCTTCTCAATACCTCATTTTACCCTGTGCTCTATCAGTGTGAATCCATTCCCCCCGGCCACTCTGCAACCACATAAATAGTCTCTCTCCAGGTTTTCAGGTATTGGAAGTTCACAATTATATCATCCTGAAGTTTCTCTTTTCCAGGCTGAACAATCCTAATTCTCTTAGCCTTTCCTTGTAGGAGATGTGCTCCATCCCTCTAATCATGTTCACCTGTTCCTTAGCACACAATTTTTTGACAAAAAGGTTGATGCTTTATAAAACAAGAAAAAAGTGCAAGTTGACAACTTTTTACATAAGCTACCTAACTTTCCAAAATTATTAAAACATCTACCTCAGTGACCATTTATAAAATCACCTTACAACTTATCTACTATGAGTTTATGCATTGATGGCACTAAAAGAACAGGTGTTTTGGGGCTGTAAAAAGTAGGTAAACCATAATTATTCAAACTAGAAGATTAACTTCAATCATCCATGATAACGAGAAGTTTAATGACTACCAAAATCCCAATCTTAAAATAACAGAGCAAAAATTACCCCATAAGACAAATGGGGAGAGAACACCATCCACCAGCACCACCAGTGCAGCTCCTGGAACAGCTCTGAATATTCACCTCCAGGCTCTTGCACTCCAGTTTTGGAAAAGCTGACATCAAGTTCAGAGGTGCATTTAGTCAGAAACTTTGGAGAATCTTAGCCATTCCGAGAAGATGCTTAGAATCATCTGCAGTCCTGAGGGAATGATCACTCCAGACAATAGCATAGGTTCTTACATTTCACTTCAATGCCCACTAACCTATCTCAGTACTTTCCACCCAGAACTGTAAACACCACTTTCACTTCTTCTTGTAAAGGATTGGTAAGGAGCAGATTCACTACTACAAATAATGAGGCAGCAAATTATAGAAAATGAAAACTTCCTGAGCAAATTAACAGCCTCTTCAGACACTATTTGTATGTTTTGTTATTAACTATTTCCCCACTAAATGGCTTTTTGTTTTTAATTTAGATTCACAGATATGCCAGGCTTCTCAATAAAACATCAGTTCAAAGACTGAAGACATTTTACACATGGTTTACAGCTAATGAATTTCCAAAGTTGAAAGAAAACATTGCAAAGAAGTTAGTTAAAAACAGTAGTGAGATTCTGTAAATAGATTCCAGTCTTCAAAAGAAAATCAGTCACTGCATGCAGCTTTAAAGCAGGTCTTTCAAGTTAGGATTAAACTAAACAGTTATTTAGTGAAATGACACTAAATAAAAACAGTACAAAAAGATGCAAGTGCAAAAACAATAATAATCATTCCCAAATACCCTGGGTTTGGTACAAGAATCTCTACAGGTTCCAACAGCTCTGCTTGTAAGAGTGAGTTGGGGGATCTGCTCATTTAGGTTGCATTTCCATGACCTGACTAGATAGATGCGCTTATAGAAAAATAAGCAAAACAATCACTTATTTATGATGGAGAGCAGCATCAGGCAGATTAGTGGCTCACACCTAAATTACAGTCACATGTATGAAGTTATGTACAAGGTTAAGCCAAAACTTCCTGGTGTGTGTTGCAATAACACCTGATATATTAGCTTTGATGCCAAAATTAGTTTCTCTTATTTATTCCTTGATCACAGAACGATTTGGGTGGGAATGGACTTTAAAGATCTTCTTGTCCCAAATCTCCTGCCATAGACTGGGATACCTTCCACTAGACCAGGTTGCTCCAAGCCCCATTCAACCTTGGACACTTCCAAGGGCAGCCACAGCTTCTCTGGGCACCTTGTGCCAGGGCCCCACCACCCTCACAGGGAAGAATTTCTTTCCTATATCTCATCTAATTCAGCCCTCTGCCCATGTGAAGCCACTCTGCCTTGCTCTGCCACTGCCAGGCCCTTGTCCAAAGTCCCCCTCCAGCCCTCTTGAAACCCCATTAGATAGTAGAAGATAGAGCTAATTAATCAGTAATTAATCTGTGAATTAAGTAGTTGGTACACTGCTTACATGGAGATGCACAGCTGGTTATAATCACTGCAGAAACTGAGACATTCCCCCATTCTGAGAATGTTTAGGTCTCCAGATTTCTTCCAAGGAATCAAAGATCTAATCATAGGAAGGTTTGGGTTGGAAGGAACCATAAAGGTTCTCATTTCAACCCTCTGCCACAGGACACCTTCCACTATCCCAGATTGCTCAGAGCTCCATCCAACCTGGCCTTGAACACTCCCAGGAATGGGGCAGCCACAGCTTCTCCAGCAATAGTTTCAACAGTTTTTTGCAAATCACTTCAGATGGAGACATTATTTTGGGTGAAGGAGAGCTGAACACAGATCAGTAAGAGCAGGATGTTGTCATTAACACTCAGTGCTAGTTAACAAGCCAGCTCCTTCCAAACAGCAAGACAAAGCTGTAAGTACAGGGAGCAGCAGCATCTGAGCAAGTTTTAGCTGGCAGAGATTTAAAAAACTCAGAAAAAAGCTTTAGCAGCTAAGACAAAGATTTTCAGGAATGAAACAATGCTGCTGCCATCTGCAAATCCCTGTCAATGCATCCACAGTACCTGGACCAGCTCTTTCTAGGTGTGTTTGCATATCTTTGAAACAACACACCTTCCCTTCCCATCCTTTGATCTGCTGCAACGTGAACATAAAACAGCAGCAATCCTTACAAAGGAATGATAATAGCTTGCTGCTTTGATACCTATGGCAACATGACTAAAAACAAGCAATTCAAAGAAACAACTAATTCAGTTTAAAGTTGTGAAGTTATAAGCTTTTTTTTCCTGTGTTCTTTAACTTATCTGCAAAGCTCTTTCAATCCAATTTCGTAAAGAAGTGTAAGTAGCCATTCTGAATTGATTATTACAACTTCAGGATGAGTGACACTTGACTGAAAGAGTAAAAGGATGTCAATCTCCTTTGTTTTCATTTTCAAAGAAGGAACAAGAAAATATTCTTTTCCCTGCGTGCTCTTCTATGCAAAAAAAAGGAAGTTACTGTGGTTTTGGCCCATGGTCTTGGACTCCATTCTCCTTCCACAATGACTAATACATAGAAGTACTTAATCTGGTCAAATTCTTCAGCAATCTGAACAACACAAGCTGAACAAGAAGTGCTATTTTACCAAAGTAAAGTCATTCCTACCCACAGAATGTCTGCAGGTCCCATTTACCTGGAATCTATAATTTCCCAAAGTCCAGAAGTTAAGCAAAATACCATATGACTCTTCCTTACTGCAGCAATTCAATACATCCATGGATGCAGGCATTCACTCTTTTTTCCCCTTTTTCTTTCTAAAATTTATGTTTGAATCCCAGCAGTTCATCTTGTGCCATAAAATGTTTATGGTTTCAACTTATATGGAGAACCCAGCAGCCTTCAGAGATCGAAGGGCCATTCTCACTGTCAAAACTGGAAGCTTCACAATGATAACTTCATTTTCATTACAGCTTCACAAAGGATATAGAAATGCACAACTCTTTCAGCTGCCAATAGCCTCACAGACTAAAAACATGCAACCCCAACCAGAAAGTTTTTGCTGACCACAGAACACACAATTAGGTTTTGACAAATGCTTTTAGGACTGTACAGTCACTTATGCATTTTTAAGGCTGTAATTAAATTGCCAAAAAACTACATCACAAAATGCAGCTCGTCTGAATGAAAAGCTAAAAAAAAAAAAAACCAACCCACCTTTATCTTCTTTCAGTACAGCAGATAAAAGCATTTTTTAAGTCATTATTTCCTCTTCAGGCTTCCCCCTCTACATGCAGGGAGGGGTTTTAGTTTCCATTCTAACCTGAGATGAACCAGTCGGCCTAGAAATTTCATTCAGTGCTTCAAAACTACCACACTCTAAAATCCAGGATTTATTCCACAACTCTGAAGCTCCAGGTGAGCCAGGATCAAGAGTTCCGTGCAGACTGCCTCAGTGAGAATATTGCATCCTACAGATCCACACCCCTATTCTGCTACATGGGTCTCTAAACCAGGAAAAGTCCAACATCCGTAAAGTGAAGGGATGCATATAAATATACACATTTCTATATAAAGTGCATATTCAGAAGACTTCAAGCCCATCCTAAGCAATATTCTTAAATTGCTTGTAAGTGGGCCTGTAAGACATGCTTAGAATTGCTCTGCTCTAAGAATATATTTATGAAAAACTAAAAAAAAACCCACAATAAAAGATACAAGACAGAAAATTGACATTTTAATATTTCCTCCTGCAAGACGTATTCTGACTACACCAGTGTCCTACCAAGCACATTGGCCCAGCTGAACCGGCAGGTTCCAGCTAGCACCCATGCAGCTGTTGTTTCCCAGTAACATCTGAATAAGTACACCAGCATTGTCTCATGAACAAAAAAAATAAATGAAGACAGCATCACCAAATATGCTGAAAGGGTGAGTTAATAAGTTCCACACTGGAAATCACCTAAAAATAATTATTAACTGTTTACCAGAATCCTGTGAAATTTCCAGTAGATAATATTCAAATTTAAGTTGTCATTAAAAAAAAAGAAATAAAAAAACCAACCTATCAGCCTATGTGTAACAGATATGAGCACACAGCATCTACCAATTCAAGGTCTGCACTTGCCTTTCCTTCTGCATGGGGAAAGTGTGAGAAAGGGTTCTAGTTTTAGTCTCCGAAGTACGTTCACAGTAGTAACCACACGATTCAAGTGTCTGTGCTCCTTCCTCACAGCTGCTGTTTGAACTCAGGATATCGGTGTGCTTTGCACTAAGACACATTCCTCAGATTTTTGAAGTGCTGTGTCTTCATAATTCAAAATAAAGATTCTAATAGTAACAACCAATAGAGCAGTAGAAAACTGCAGAATATCAGAATTACTGGATTGGAAGGGAACCTTGTTCCAATCCCCTGCCACAAGCAGGGGATCTTCCACTACCCTAGGTTGCTCCAAGCCCCATCCAACCTGGCCTTGGACACTTCCAGGGATCCAGGGGCAGCTACAGCTTCTCTGAGCAACCTGTGCCAGGGCCTCACCACCCTAAAAGGGAAATTTTTCTTCCTTTCCTGGTGATGAACTAAGCTTTAACATCTGTAAGCCTCCAATAACTTCAAAAACTTAGGTAGGCTGACACTAACTCTATTTTTTTTACACTTAACAGTAACACTTGGGTGCCAAAGCCTGCATGTGAAAATCAGTAACATTTATGGAGCCACTTAACGGCACACTGAAGTGTGAAATGAGTCACAGATGGACAGGTGGTGTTTAGCTACCCCAGATACACCTGGAATAATGAAGCACTGGAAGCTGGTCACCTCCAAGGGCAGCACTGGGGGTGTCCATCGGATCTCAACTCACCCCAAGGAACATCCATTTGCCCTCAGGCTTGTGACTGCTTTGCCTATGCTCAGGGTATTTCAGTGCCTATGCCTCCCCTGTGCATAATTAAAGCATTTCAGAAAAAATACCCAAGTAACTTTCAGCTGCATTTACAAGGAGAAGGTGAGAATTTCATGGAGGTGCAATGAGACCTGGGCACCTGAATGTTTGAATCATTTCTGACAAGGGCAGCTTGAAGACTCAAAGTTTGGAGAAATCTTATCCTATATAATACAAATCATAGATGACTGCACAGTAAGAAGAATTCAAAACATACAATTTTTACAGTTCATGGTAAAAAAGTTACACTACATGTAATACTTGCATGAAATGCATTTCTTTTTTTTTCTCCTCACATCCAGTTCTCTCACTTGGGAGACAGAGACACTGTTCTTCCCACACAAGGCTGTTTGTCCCCAGCTCAGGACAGGGTTGTCCCTACCTATCCCCTTCCAGCTGCTGACACACACCAGAACACAATACTCCTTTACGGTTATGTGACTTTCATCTCTGCCCAATTCATGAGAATCCTGTGCAAAAAGCAGCCTCAGAGGCACCACAGCTCTGGTAAAACCCCCCAGTGAGAAAGGTGGTTGTAAGCAATTTGAGAAAGGAGGAAGGGCCTGGAATTTGTTGCTTACTCCTGTATCTCAAACTTAATTAAATTTAAAACATGGAAAAAATTAGGACACAAACAAATAATTAAAACATTAATTATAAATTAATTCACAGCTTAAAAATATAGAGTCCTTGGCATGGATTTCATGTGAGTAGCTGAAAATCTGTTACTTCCTGTAGCACCTACTCTTCTGATAAATTCAGTACAGGTTGCCCGATGAATTCAGAAGCTACTGGAAAAGAAGGGGGAGAAGAGAAGGAATGGCACTGGCACACCCTATATCACACCAGCTTGTTTCCTTAAACAGCCCAGGCCCAGAGCAGTTTTAGAGACACAGAAGTTGTGTTGAAGTGTCGGAGATACAACCAAATTTATTAATTCTCAGTGTGAGGGAAACTAATTTCCCCCACCAAAACTATAAAATACAATTTCATTTCATTGCTGACTACCATTAGTTTGAACATATGTTGATTTTTTGGGGGAAGGCAGCAGGGTGGTAAATAAATATATATCTGTTTTGTTGTAGGTCCCAGCTGTCACTTGGGTCTGCCACTCTTTTACAGCCACATGAAGCCAGTCCACCTGAAGTACAGGTGCAGCCTAATTGTTAATAGACATACTTCATTTATGATTTTATTATCTCCCCTCTCTGCTGCAATCACATGAATCCAGACTTTGACTGAAAAGGAGAAAAAGAGAAATCAAACATGTCACTAATTGTGTCTTGAAAGAAAGATTCCTCTCATTCCCGAAACCTGTAACCTTGTCAGACGTAACACATACTGGAAGCACAATGTGAACCATGCCATCATTTCAGGGCATGCACAGTAAATAATCATTAGTAGACATCTAAAAACATCAAGAATTCCAAACCAGTCAAGCCTCAAACAGATAATTCTCTCCCCTTCTCATCTAACAAACACATCATATTTATCAGAAGTATTATTACCTGCATTCAAAACTGGGAGCAGTAAAATACCAGGTGGTGCTGCTTCAGAGGTCTTCACCAGAGCAGTTTGGGAATCTTGGCTATAGATCTCAGTGGTGAGCAGTACTTCTTCCACTCCATCCTACCTGCTTCAGTCCAATGGACAGATTTCCAAGTGCAATTTTTCTAACTGTAGTAGTAGTCTTCAATCTAAATAGAGTTGGGGGGAGAAAACAAGAGATAATTTGAGCCCATCTAGTCTAACTTTCCAACTATTTTAAGCTAAGAAGAGGCTAAACTTTGCCCAGAGAGGCTGTGGTCTCCCCATCCCTGGAAGTGCTCAAGACCAGCCCTGTTTGGGGCTTGGAGCAACATGGTCCAGTGAAAGGTGTCCCTACCTGTGGGTTGGAATTGGATGATCTTTAAGGTCTCTTCCAACCAAAACAATTTTGTGATTCTGTGAAGAAGCTCCATCCAAACACTGCCCAACACTACACCACGCAAATATTTATCCCAAATACGTCTCTGGCTTAATAACATCTGTGAAGACACATCACACCACACATGAGATAAAGGCAAATGACAGGAGATCCCACAATCATGGACCTCCAGAGAGTGACCAGTCCAAACCCTCTGCACAAACCAGGGAACAGGAGGGTCCCCAGGAGACCACCTCCACTTGTGCATTATCTCCACAGATGGAGTCTCTGAGGGCAACTTGTTCCAGTGTTTGGCCACTAGCAGCAAAAAACTTCTCATTTTAACAGAATTTCCTCTATTTCAGTTTGTGCCCCTGAGCCCACTCATCTCCAGGCTGAACTGTCCCAGCCCTCTCTGTCTCCCCTGTATTCTCACAATGTGTTTTCTGTCCCAGCTACAGTTTTCCTGTATTTTGATGACAGAACTATGTGACTAACTGCAGATGTATTTCTCCAGCATTCTTTGCATCATCTGAAAAATAAAGAATCAAAAATTAAATCACCAATGAAATTGCTGACTAAGTGGGCCACAAACACATTGGGGAACCACAAGCTGTAGGCCTTTCTC
Organism: Hirundo rustica; assembly: GCF_015227805.2. Lineage (NCBI taxonomy): Eukaryota > Metazoa > Chordata > Aves > Passeriformes > Hirundinidae > Hirundo > Hirundo rustica. Next base: position 3,511,639 of record NC_053456.1, on the reverse strand, counting down.
ATCTTATTAAAAGTTAGACCGTAAGCAACAGGATATTTTTAATCTTTTCTGTCTCAGCTACATACAACCTAAGTTTCTATATCAAAATACCACATTGCAAAGATTTAATGCTCCAAAAGAAATTAGTCAAATATAGCAATAAAGGCCAGACACACAAGCCTATTAAAAAAAAAAAAATCAGCTTTGTCTCACAAATCCTTCTATCACAAAACCATAGTGACCAGCATTTATTTTTAGCTTTTAAGCTTTCACTGATGGAAGTCCAAGTTAACCTTTACTTTATTTTGTCCTGGGCTAAATCCACTGTGACATCCTTTTTGCCCTTTTAAATACAGAAATTTCTTGGAAGGCTTCCAGTACTTGAAATAAACACATTTACAAGATATGCAACAATTAACATGAGTGGCTCTAGAGGCTCCTGAGACAGCTCTGAAGTCCCTATGATGTGATGTCCAGATATGTTTATATAACTTTTTTTATTTAATAGTTAATTTCAGAAATCACTCCTTTGCCATCTTTAGCAAAGTAGGTGTGAGCTTTCTACTCCAAACAAAAAATGATATGGGAAAGGGGAAAAAATAAGAAAAAAGCAAAATGGCGTTAAAAAGGCAAAAAAAAAAGCATTAAAACAGTACAAGTTTATGCTTAATGATGTCTAAGGAGCAAGCTGACTTTGAGGAACAATGGAAATGACCACTTCACCCTGTAGCTGGTTGTGTTGGAGCCAGGGGACAACTGCACACAAAGATCAGAAGATTGTGATGTTTACGCACCTACAAGCTGACATCTGTCCACTTCTCAATCACACATCTCACTACATGTTACTACCTATTTCTCAAAACTACATATTTTACTTCAATTTTCACAGAAGATCTTGAGATTCTCAACAGCAGCAAATTGTGGGAGTTTCCAGTCTGAGGTCCCAAAGAGATAAAGCAGATATAGGATGAGAGGATGTTTTTCAAAACAAACATAAATTGGCAAAGTCTGAGGTCTTTTACTGTTGGATACTATGGGAACAAGTTAAAATAGCTCCTCAATCACCTGCAATTATCTTCAAAGGTTTCTGGAAGTCAGAAAAGCTGATAAAAACAATGAAGTGCCAGAAGAGCTCAAATCCTAAGAAAAAAAGTTTAGCAATTAAGTTATAAATTAGACTCTCTTTCTATTATCTTGTTTAATGTATAATTAAGCCAGGAATGATTCAAAAAAGATTCATCCTACCTGAAAACAAGGGATAAACAATTCTAAGGGACCCTTCCAGATAAAATTATATATTTATTATATTATTGCAACCACAATAAGATCAACACAGCATGGAATGGAAACAAGTAAGTGAAAAGATGCTTCCACATCAGTGAAGCAGCACAGAGGTCCCAGACTGTTTGTTTCGTGCAGAATCTCAATGAAGAACAAAAATATTCAGAAGTAACTCTGACTAAAGTCCAAAAAACAGTCACAATTTCCTACACAGGCTCTTGTGCAAAGAGACATTGCTCATCCCAGTATTGTAAAACACATGGATTTTAAAAATTTATCTGGGAAGTAGTCAAATACTATTTTTCTTTAATAGCTACATACATGTTGTGGCTCTTAAGCCAACTGGCAGAAACATTAAACCCCCAAACTTTTATCGTTTTTACAACATGTAGAAGGTTTTTTTTATATTTCATGACTTTATGAAGTACAACTAAACAGAGCACTAATGTAGTTTTCTAATTATATTTTCGCAAGTTTTTAATGTCATAATTTAAATTATGAACTCTTTATTTCAAGATGATTAATTAGAATATGCTCCATTTGGGGAACAAGAGTTCAATATCCCACTATCAATTAAAGAAAATGCACTCCTTTAGCTTGAGATTAAAAACCAAAACGCAGCCAAAAAGTTCCTTCCTTGTATCTGTCAGATCACAAAAGCATCCAATACAGCAGGATAAGGTTGCCAGAAAACCCTAACACTAACAAAACTATATTATTTAGCGCAGTGGCTTAGCTCTGAATCTGCACCAGAAATGACACCCGAGCTTTGGACAATAAGCCTTTTTGCCAATGAATTTCTCGTAAAGTCAACAATTATAATTTATTCTGATCCTCTGTGTCATCATATTAGTAGTTATTTTTTCTGCAATCCCAGAGCACCAACAAATAATGCCATAGAAGAGGACTGATATAATTACAGGCTGAAAAAGATAGGCCAGCACCCTTATACTCAAAACTACCCTCTGTGGCTCCTTCATACCCCATATGTTGCTAATAAAACTGTTTGAATCATACCTAGGAGACAGTTTTACTGATATTGTATCAGGTCCCTGGGTTCTTTGTATGAGATACGATGTCACCAGCACTATAACTATGCAAATTCTGTGATACAGGATCCCACTGGACACAATATTACATACGTAATTCGCAGTATGAAACTGGGCATTAACAATAATTCTAGTGTTATATAAATGGAACCACTATGTTTATTGAAAGGCTCACCACACAACAACAAAATCAAATTTAAAAAGCAATAAAGAGCGACTGACGTGCTCATAGTAAAGATGGCAACATTGGTATTTTTTTCTCCAAACAATGTAAATTTTGTTTTGTGTCCATGTGACAGTGCTTTACAGAAACTTTTGGCAGTGGCACTAAGCAAATGCAACCCCACCAACAATATTAACAAATGACCTTAAACAGGAACCTATAGAGTCCCAGTTTTAGAAACATGCAAGTGATGCTCAGCAAGAAATCACTGTATTCACATACAAGTGGGATTCTCAGCTTCTGCTATTAATCATGGAGTAAATGATAAAGCCTAAGAACAGCAGCAGTAAGAAACCAACAGCTTGGAGATTTCAACACACACCGTGCTGAAGGACCTCAGAAGAATCATCCTGGGGTCAAAACACCCACACTCTAATCCTGCATCAGATCTGTGTGTGACCTCAGGCAAACAGGACTCCATCCCGGCTGCCATCACATGAAATAGGGTCCCTCATCTTTGCCTGCTCAGCTCTGTGGCCACTGCTTAGATCAGAGATCTTAAAATAAGTGTTGGAAGAGACAGAAAGGTGCAATGAGAAACCTGACAGCACAAGCAGCCTGGCGTACATTCCTCTTACCCATGTTTCCAGTAATCTCTTCCCTCCACTATTAATTTATTGGTTTGATGCAGGTGAGGAATGCTAGAGCTTGTAATGAGTCTATTTTTGATAGAAATTAGAAAAAAGGTAACAGGCTGGCATGATAAAGTGAGTCTGGTAAAGAGCCAGACTGAGGAGATAAAAGGATGCTATTTTGCCAAGGTACCCTGAGAATTAATAAATCAGATCGTTTTATAAGGTAAATTGTACAGTAAATTTGTATTGTAAATTGTCTAATACATATGGGAAAAGCCACAGCTCAGTCTTCCCTGGTAATTTTTTTAATGGCTTCAAACACAGCTAGAAGACAAATGACACACAGCACAAGCAGCTAAGGAGCCTCACTGCCAGAAGCTCCAACTTCAAGTAACTGATGGAAGAAAAGCAGAGTTGTAACCAGGCACTTGGAAAGGAAGATAAAGAACTGACTGATTCCTGTCACTTGTGTGCTTCCACTACAGTGGCAGCAGCTTAAGCAGTAACTTCTCAAGTTTTCCACCAGTCTCTGTGCAATACAAAAACCATAACAGTTTTATTCTGTTTAAAAATCAATAAATAGCAGCTTAGGTGACATCTGACAAGGCAGAAAGCTCACTTCTTCCCATCAACATTCTGCCCCTCTGGTATTGCTGCTACATTTTATCATCATGCAGTTCAGAGAGAATTATATACCTATTCCCAAAGTTTGAAAAAAACAACCCCCTCCTTCTCAAATATGGCCCAAAGCTGTTATGAAGCAACTTATTTTTAGCAAAAGCACTTATGCAGATCCTTAATTTTAATTAATAGTCTCACTGACTTCAACATTTGCACAGCAAGACAACTCCACGCTTCAATTAAAGCCTGCACAGAAATGCTGTGCTGATTCATGGCCAAAAGCATGACAGGAACATCGTTACATAAAATGCTCATAAAATTTTAAGAAAAAAAATATAGCAGGATCCTCACCTTTAAACAGAACATTAGACACCCTCTAAAACTCACAGCTTGAGCAGAACTTGCAGGTTGCTGGATATGCGAATGCTAGGGACAAGAGATACTCAGTGAAATTATTTCAGAGTGGGCAGAAGAATTTTGGGGAGGTATCTTAAGTGGAGATACAGCAGGCCCAGGCCTCCAGCCCTGGCATCTGCCATGGCTGGGTTTTCAAGACGGGAAGATTCCTCACCAGGAAACTTGCACCTTTACTTCTGATCTTTTTCCATTGTTCACACAGCAAATAAATGCATTTCTATCAATAACCATTTAATTTCATCCAGGCCCGTTCAGTCAAGATTATACTGGGCATCTTCAGCAGACCTTCACTTCCAGGGAAGAGTCACTCTGAGTTACAGCTCAGCATCTCATAATAAACCTATAATAAATCTAATTTTGAAATAATACGATACTTAAGAAACACAAGCTTTATTTTCACCATCTACGTAATATCATAAACCAAGCCTTACTTTGGAGGCAGAATCCTTAAAGGCAGTTAAGATATTCCAGTCCTTTTTATAAGCAAAACTATGGCACCGGATGGCCTGTGACTCACAACCATCAACTAAGAATTTTAGGAGTTAAAGTGTTAAAAAAAAAAAAAGAAGAACAGAACAGCCCAGGTGACAGAATTCAAGTAATAAATAGAGAGAAAAGAACAGGTGGAAAATGAACACCTGAGCATTTTCCTACAGGAGCAATTTCCTCCCAGGACATCCACTCCTCTCCAGCTCAGCACTAGCCTTGCCAGCCTGCCCACACACGAGCTAAAATAAAGCCCAGCCAGACCTGCCTTGGCTCTGCAGAGCAGCAGCTTGTGCATTTCCCCAACCGTTTCACACCTAATTTACAGAGTACATTTATCCATTCCTGTATCACCGAGATCTAACCTGGGGAGTGACTAGAATCAGAATCACTTAATTGATTAACACTTAAGTGAGATGCAGAAAGCAAACAGAACGCACTGGAAGACTTTCTGAAAATGCATTATTTTTATTCTGACTCCATTAAGCAGTCCAGCTCTTTTGAAGGATTAATGAAAGAACTATCAAGAAATAATACAGAAGAGGAATGCTGAGTCTCAGGGAACATGCCAACACATGATGAAGTGCAGACACCTTTCTGGTAGTAATGAGTCAAGCCAGGATGTTCAGAGAACTACAGGGACATGTGAACTTGCCCACTTGATCAGTTACAGTTTATTTGATTTTTATGAAATAGCATGTGATAATTCCTCCCTAGATCACAGACTGTAGTACTCATCAACTTAAAACAGTCATTCTCACAAAACTCACACTTTTTTCCACACAGAAAATTCTACTAAACATCCAGAACTGAAAACATTCATCTTCAAATTAATATCAAAAAGCAGTCAATGAGTATACAGGTAAGGATTATTTCTACAAACCTTGTGAAGCAGGACACAATGTTTCATTTACAGCTGCTATTTTTTTAAGCAGGAACTGAAGACAAGCCCAGGAAGAGTAGAACTAAGTAAGTTTCTAAACAACTTACAGAGATGCTTTTTAACAGGACCAGACAAAGCATTCCCTAAAGTTGCATTTACAAGCTCAAGCCGACCTCAGGCACCTACATGGATACTGACCTTAATACCACAGGGGCAAAATTTTGCATAGGGGAGAGATGCTCTTGAACCAACATTTTCACATGTCTTAGGCATAGAGAAGCTTTTTTTCTGCATCAAGAACCACACGTCACATTCCTTAAACTGTTTCTTTTCTTGACCAAGTACACTGTGGATAACCTACAGAGGACGCCCCCAGTGTTCCTCTTTGATGTTCCCATCTGTAGTTTCCCCTAATAATGAAAATACATGGATGATTTTTCCCCCCACCTCAAAAATTATAGTCACACACAGAAAAAAAAAATATTCTAAGAGGATGTGATGGAAGTTTTTACTGATGTCAAATCAAGTGCCACAGAGCCCACACTAATGCAAAATCAGGGAGAGCTGAGGATGACAAGCAGCTGGAACAGCTGTGTAAGATGCATGAGAATCCAGGAACAAATCTGGTGACGGGTCTAATTTAACACAAAAGGAAATAAACATTAATTCCACACTTACCAGGCCTTCCTAGATCTAGTTACACATAAAAAAATACAAAAAGGAAATGAGATATATTTAAGTGTGTATCCCAGCATCAGTCTCAGGTGAAAAACATCCCTTGTTATCCTGAAACATCTGCAGCTCCTCTCACAGTGGGGAGAACTTTAAGGTCGTAATTCCAGGCAGAATCACTGTCCAGCCAGGCACAGGATGATGCAGGACCTGTATCATACCAAAGTCAAGATATTTTCTCCACATACTCCTGGACCTTTTCACCCACTCAGGAGTGAACTGGCAAAGGGAAGAGAGCTGGTCTACAAAAAAAATAATGGCCCATGTCTCAAAACCCTAACTGTAAATCATCTCTCTGGATCCTAAAGAAATAAGCCAAAAGTTTAATAAGACTGGACTCAATTCTTTGTACTCCATAGATTAATGAACAATTAAGAGGCTGGAAGCTGAAAAGTGGCTTAAGCTAAAATTACACAATTGTGTGGACAAAATTCACTTGGCCACAGGAAAGTATTTGCATATTTAATATAGGACATTTTAAATAGGTTTATATTAGCCTAAAAATAGCATTTTGACTAGATTATTATTGCAGAAAAACGCTTGTTTTATACCTGAGTAATGAGATCAAACATAAAAAAACCCACCTGCAGAATGTGCAGGCTCTCGACCATTCCTCTCTCTACCTCAAACTCTAAGCTGCAGAGCTTTATGCCACCATATTCAATTAAATCAAATTCAGACTGTATGTTCTAATACTTTCTTTACAGTTAATACAACACTGTCCTATGCTTACCAGGTTACATTGCTAAGTATTCAGGGAATAATCACACAGATGGATGTGAAATCTAATGCCCATTTGCCTTAATTTATACAAACCATCACACATAAGCCTCATGTACCCAATTTTAAGTCACTGGGAAGGATCATATTTTTCCTGATCTGTATCAGTGTTTGGTCTGAACTTAGGCACTTCATTTTTAGTTTTCTGCATGAACCAGAATCAGTCTTCACACATAGTGGAAGATGCCTGGGGCTGCACAGTCCTCTGCAATCTCAGCAACTGGCCCTCTCATTCCCTGTGATAGTTACGCTGAAAAAAATAAGATCAACCAAATTTCCAACTGCCCTTCGAACTGTGGGAGAAACAGATCAACCTGTTCTTTACTTCTGAAGAAAAAGGTCAGCCTTTCATACAAAATACAGATCATTAACACTGATACACAACTATTTTGATGCTCACTTTTTGTTTGTATAACTGGGATTTGACTGTATCTATTTCAGGATGTACTATACTTTATATATATGCTCTTTAAGGTCCCTTCCAAACCACTCTATGATTCTAAAAATGCCCCAACCCTTTCAAATACTGCTCCTTGGCTGGAAATAGAGCTTGATAACACAGAAATTATGATTTTTATTGAAAACACAATAGTTTTGTGTACTAGAGAGGCTAGTACACACAATCAATGAAATCACACCTTTTTCATGCAAACTCTCACATTATGTGAGTTAGACGCAAACACAACACGTAACAGAACAACTGACTGCTCATTCCTAAATGTGTTCAAATTCCAATTAGAATAAAATCATAGAATTCTCAGGTATCTGAAAAGACAACTACACTAAATTATCAGAATTCCAAGGTCAAACACCCACTTTGAGAAGTGCTTTATTTAGCCTAATTTGCACTCACTTTTTTTCAGATACTAACTGCAGAAAATGCACCCAAACAATTATAATTTGTGACCTTATAACATAAATGATAACTTCTTAGGCTCATTCTTTTATATTCTCCCATATTCTTCCAAATAAAAGCTGCCCAAAAATACTTTGCATGAAAAACTAAATGTTCCCAGTGACAACTCCAATCAAGTCATTCTTTGCACACGAACACTGAAAGATGCAACAACAGCAAGAACAACTAGTTATTCTTATAACTTCAAGACTAAGCCCTAAATATAGTACGTTTTCAAATTCTCTTTCCTAAAATTCAAGTAATATGCTCATCGCTTTAACTGAAAGCTAGCAAAGTACAACTTGTATTGTGCTGCAGGCCATAAAGGGAATGTTCTTTATTTGAGTCACGGTTGGATGAGGATGAAAAGTAGTTTTTGAAAATTTGCAACAGTTTTGACACTACTGTGTGTTTATGATTACAAGTTGTACCTCTCTATTTATCAGACTGGCTCTAGACCTTTCACTACCTTCAAAAAGACAATTTTTATCAATTCTTCATGTCCTTATAGCTAACCATAGGAAACTGCACAGAATACACAGAAAATCCCTAAACATGGATAAGATAAGGACCCCAGTGCCTGCTTCACTAAGGCAGGAGAGGTTGCAGTTCAAAACTAATATCAAGTAATTAATTTGCCTTCAGCTCAGCATTCAAGTGACATTTTGCTACTATTTACCTACCCTGAGTAACCATTCTGCTACATAAAAAAATGTTTCCAAGGAAAAGGAACTTACTTAGAATAATTGGGAGCCGTTTCTCCTCCACCCTAAGCTGACATCACCAGCACTGCTTCCAGTACTTCACAGCACAGAGCTGTATTTTTGCTTGTAAATCCCATGGAAATCTCTATTTCTCTACCCCACACAAAGCTTCCTTCAAAATAAAACTGTTATTAGTTTTAATTTCTGGAGAGTATCTGGGAGGCTTGGTTTCATAAGAAACAGGTGGTGCTTACCTGCCTGTGGCAGTCTTAGTTTTGTAAATTGAGACACTGGATTTACAGTTGGAAAAATGAAGTCTCAACTACGGACCAATTTCAATACCTACCCTTCTAAATTTGTCTTTCTGAAAGGCACATTACCAGCCTTCATGTCAGTCTTTACTGACTGCACCAAGATGCAAATACAGGTCTACAACATGACTGCATCACTTACTGCAGGGCAAACACCAGGCTGCAGGAAAACATCCCTGACATCAGACTCTGCAGGTGCCTTGAGGAGCCACCACGACCACAACGAATCTTTTGAACAGAACCTGAAAGGGCAAGGAGAGCCTACAACTGATTCTGGAGCTTCCAAAATGATCCCAGGATGCTAAAGCAGATGTAGAAATACAGTCTATCACCACATGCAAAAAAGCCTTGAAGGAGCAAACAGAACCTTTCTGCAAGGTGCCACAGTTCCAACTTACAGGTAGGGCAGCATCAGAAACAAGTGACTGCTGCTGTTTTCAAAGACTTGAGACTTAAAGGTTTGGCTAGCAAAGTATTTCCTCCCCCTTTTTTTATCAGATGCCATTTTCTGTGAGATAACACAAAAAGCTTCCAACTTAGGTGATTCTTCAAAGGACTTCAGGGAACACCTGGAGATCTTGCAAGATGCTAGACAGTAACACCAGGCCATGAAACACATACACTTCAATAAGATCACATCAAACAAGATGTGATATTGTCAAGATTGGACATAAAATAAAGTGTCCCATTAATTTTTTTCTGCCTATGTGTACAAAGACCTCATGTGCTTACATGAAAACTCAGCAAATTAAAGCTGACATGAGCTACAACACAGCATTTTTCTACCTATGAGGAAGAACCAAACCAATGTTTCTGTAATTTCTTTTCCCACAATTTAAAAGGGTTTCTGTACACCTTCTTTGTGAAATAAACGGAGTAATAATTACATCATCACAGCATTTTCCAAACACTTGTCACTATGCACTGCTGACAAAGAACCACTAAAACTTTTCCTCTCAAAGCAAGACAGAAGAAAAGGTTCAGTCATTTCTTCACATAACAGAAGCTTTCCAAGCAGTTTACCAAAAAATCAAGATATATTATTTCTCAAAGCAAACTAACACATTGCACTTGGAAGATGTGTGCTCTCCATACTGAACAACACCTGTTACATACCTGAAGGGGTTTCTAAAGCAAGCCAAGTCTCCCCGGGTGGTAATTACACTGATCAAATCAACCCCACACATGTTGAAAAAATGGAAAGCAAGAAGTAAAGGTACTCTTAATGGATCAACAGCTTCTCTGATTTCATGCAGCACATGAAAAGAATAAACATGGAAAATTCTGGCGATACATTAAGGCAATTCTTACACCCAAACAATTTGATAATGTAACATCGTGTACCAAGCCAGTTTTTTTCCACAAATAATGATCTAAACAGAATACTAGTCAATTCACCAAAAGATATCAAAGATATCCCTTTATTACAAATGATCCAAGTATCCCCCTCGAGGCTATGGCTATCAGAAAGCATTTAGTTGGCTCTCCAGCCAATAATTTTTGGATCTGTTTTATTATGAAACTAACACATTTTCAATAACTTTTAGCTTTGCTATATAGAGCAACAAATAATTTCCCAGAACCCTTTGGAAAATCTGACATGCGAAATGATTCTCTAGTCAACTCGCGTATTATTAAGCTGAAAAAAAACCCCAAAACTCCATATATCGGATCATTTGATCACTGGAGAGAATGGCAAAGTATTGGGAGCTTCAGGACAGATGGACGAACTTCAGGTCATATAAAACACTACCAAGGCTGTATTTGAAGAAAAATGTGAAAGTTTGTGAAAGCGCCCCGGGTGAAAACACTTTGTGTTGCTAAGAAACATCATCCCTGATGATGGATGAATTAAATTGTCTCAGTTAGCACAGCCAACTCCAGGCATCCCTCGTTTATTAGGAGAATGTTTTCTTGTACTGGTAATTTATTTCAACAGCTGCGTACAAATAAAAAGGCCTACCTTAAAAATGAAACTGAGAACTTCAAACTTGCATAATGAATGCTACAAAACAGAACAGAGTTTACATCTTGAACAGAACTTAATAACTAACATTTAACAATGTAAACTCTAAAAATGAATATTAATGCATCCAGACTATTAAGAACTTATTTTAGGATTGTCTGCAGTGAAATATATTGTTCAATTCCCAAAATTACTCTATGTACAATCCAGTGAAGTATAAATATTTCTAAGCACTGAACATTATCAATATTCAGTTAATCAAATCTTAAACATCACTAAGAGAAAAGCATACTCAGTTGTCAAATATTGTTATGATGACAACAACATAAAAACTACGCATGAAAGAAATGATGCAAGCCACCTGCTTTGATCATGTGGATATTATCTTAATGTTTCATCTAGTTACTTTTTTCAAGTTCCACTTACTGTTTCTCCTGCAGGACAGATTTGTGAACTTAGAGCAGTGAACCTTTGCTTTTTCTGAAGTGTTTGCTGTAGAACTCCCACAGATCATTCCTGCTCCACCTGCCGTGCACCACATTCAGTGAAGTCCTTTCAAAGGTACAGACAGAAAAGAGGAAGGCCACCAGCTTCTCTCTTCCCACCAGCTGCACATCAGCAAAGAGGAGCTCACCTGAAAGGAGAAAGAACAGCAAGCACATCTCACCTGGCACGGCCTTCAGAGCAGGACACAAGAGCAGAGGAGAAGCACAGCGAGTAGGGAGTCCCAGTATAAGAACAGTCCCAAGGTCAGGAAGTATCTTCATGACTGCTGCTCAGAGATGAGGGAAAGGGCAGGGCTTCCTTCATAACCCAGAGAGGAGCATGCACAATTTCATGCCACCCAGAAACCAACACAGCTGTGCACTGAAAACAAACCAAGTGAAAAGATGCATTTTCCAGGAGCACAGTTGGCAAAGGGGAGTCATTAAAGAAAATAAATTTTCATTTGTCTGATGCCAAGGCTTTGGGGTTTTTCTTCCTAGTTACTAGATTGTGTTCAAATGGAGATTTCAAGTTAGAAGTCCCAAATTTTAGGCCTACAGAGCCCAATTTAAGGAAAAAGGTGGAAAACCCTCTATAAATGGTTCTTTGGATGGCATCACAGCTTCCAAGTCAGAAATTACCACACACAGTTACGTGCCAGTAATATACTCAGCTAGTCAATACACAGAGGCAGCCACAGAGGCTCTTCATCCCAAATAACCCCATCACGGAGCAGAGTTACCACTGGAGAGCCTGAAGAGAAGTATTTAACAATGATACCAATTTGGCTGTGCTAGAGATGTGTTTCCTGTGGGCCTAATAAGGAAGAGCTTTACAATCTGAGCAGAAGCCTTTCAGAACCTCAGAGGACATGTCTTATCTGCACCACCTCTGCTTCTGGAATCCCAGAAATCCTGAAGACAGAAGGCAGATCAGACTGCAGCTTTCCTAGGCACAGATGTTGCAATCACATCTGCCTTAACTGTAAGCCACAGTCCTTGTGTCTTCCCAACTCTGTCAGCATCTCTTAGTTGCTTTGGTTCTAGAAATGCCAGTGCAGAGGATAAAGTGTTTCTGGTCACATCAGGTGTAATAAAGCAGCAACATAAAAGAAAAACATCTGCAGATTATATTTGAAGCAAGTGGCAAGAAGTAAAAGTTTTTTTAGGAAAGAGCATTTCTTCCCCTTCTCCCTTGTCCACATGTTTCACAAAATAACACTTTAAATCTTGAAATCAGATTGATCAAAGTTGTGGTTTTCTTAAAAGAGTTGATCTAGCAGCCATGAAGAATGACCATTTGTGGGTCAGACACAGAAGTGTAATAAAGACAATTTTTACACACCGCTCAGAGAAACAGAGTCACCACGTGACTGAGATCCGTGTAAGTGTTCTCCAAGCTTTTTTCAACTCATTGAAAATCCCCTCCCTAAACACCTATAGCTACAAGAGGTCAGATATGATTTGTCCCATTTCAGGCTTCTCAATGCAAGACAGACAGACAGAAAGAACCAAGACCAGCAATAGCTCCAAAGATGAGGGAACCTATTCCATGACTCCAGCTCCAAAACTTGGGTCTGCAACAAGGTACATGTAGCAGGTTTCTGTATATAATAAGCTTCCTCTTGGCATTTTCCTTGGTAGGATTAGTTAATGTTTTCATTTATTATGTGGATGATGAACAATATAGTCACAAAATTTGGTTGTTACCTGGGAAATGCTGCAAGCATTCTGGGAAAGAGTTAGAATTGAGAAAAGTGGGACTGAGGGATTAACAGCAGAACTGAAACTGGGGTTTCAATACTGAACACCAAGACTGAAAAATAATTCCAATTTATAATGATAGGAGCATCATGTGAAAAAGATGGTAAGATTTCTTCTGTTCATCACTGATCCTAATGTTGTACATTGCGCTCAGGTTTCGATACAGATGCAAGGAAACAAGTTCAGAAGAAGACCTAAGCAATCTGGAGAGTTAAACAGTGAGCACAAAAAAAAAAAAAAGACAAGCTTCAAAAGGGGTTAACAGCAGTTAGAAGAATCATGCCCCACTACTGCAATATCCACTTCAAGAAAATAAAACAAAAAAAGAAGCTTAACAGGTTAGGAAAAAAAAAAAATTAGTATTAGAGGAAATATGCTAAACAAAAGATTAGGTTATGGAAGGGTTACACAAATCTCCCTGATGGTTTTTAAGACCTGGTACAAAGAACATGTCAGGAATGGCCCGTACATCTCTGGTTTGACACCGCACTACATACTCACACATCCAGTACAGGGCCTCAGCACAAAGTTATGACCTCCGGAGATCCCCGCTTTCGTTCCTAAACTTAAAGGCTGCATGAGTTTAGGCTCCTGCCAGGCAACTCAGCAGGTGACCTGACTGCTCCTTAGAGCTCCAAGCAGGCTTTTGATATCTCTCTTTTCTAAATAGCCAGGCAGGCTGTGATTGACAATTTTCTCTCGCATGAAGCATGCTACCTTAAATATGGAGTACTTGGAATGATCTGCCGGTGAAATAAAGTCAAAATACAGAGAAGGCAACAGCAACTGATCCCAGGAATCCAGTCCTGGGAAGGAAATCACAACTGCCCATTAGTACCTAAAAATACAGATAGTTATATTTTCTTTTCTAGCACCTCCAATAAATAAGCCTTAATAAAAAGAAGCATTTAACAAAGTATTTAGAGAAATATGGAGGGAAGGTTTGACGTTCCTAAGCTTATTTTCACAGCGGTATGAAAGGAAATGAGGTAGAGTCAGAGCTAATTCTCCTTATATAATTTCACATGGAATGATTAGTTCTGCCCCAACAGTAACAGCTTTCCAGAGGGTCCTACTTGTCGCCAAGACTGCATACAGATGCTCTAAGTGTAGCTTCCCTATTCTCCTCTGACAACCAACTTAAAAGGCCAACATAATATTCATTTTAGTATAGAATGAAATTCACAGCATGAATAGTAAAATAATGTCAGAGCTACCATGAAACTGCAGTTGAGTATTGAGGGTTGTGACTTTTAAAAGTTTACTTGCGAAATGGATTCACGGAGAGGAGCGTGCAGAGCAGCTTTGTGCTTCAGCAACGTCCCCTGGCCACTAAGGATGTCCAAGAGCCGTGGCTGGACAAGGAGAAGGCAAAGGCACAGAGGAGCACTTGTGTCACATGCCCTGCTGAATATTTTCCTTCAGGAGGCAGGTTTCAATCATTACTGGGTTAATGCCCCCCTCTCTTAAGCCTGATTAGGACAGACATTCCACACACTGAAGGTGCTGGAATTCCTAAGTCACCTGGGTCGCTTCTGGGTGAAATACCAATTACTGGGAATTCATCTCAACGAGGCCCACAGAAAGAAAGCCCTAAAAAATGCCCCCCAGCCCAATGGTGAACATCACACGGATAATCTTAAAACTCTTTGCAAAAAAAAAAAAAATGACTTGTAATAGGTATTAGTACTCTCATAAAGCACTGCAGTGCTTTGTGTTCAATCCTTGAATAGACATGGGTAGGAAAAGCTATACTCAATTCCAAAATTTCTGCTGCAAATTCCAGCTCAGCTACTATTATTCCTGGTTTTTAAGGGATATATACATTTCAAATATGCGTAAGACTAAATTTAACTATCACTGAAAAATTTAAATCACAGCATGCAAAATAATAGCATATGAACTTTAAATGTGTGTATTTTGCAGTTTTTAGCACAACCATTTGTTTTACAAAAGACCTACAGATTAAATACAAAATACACTATTAGTTTTAGGCACAAGAACAACCAATTTTTTATGTCTTGCCAGAAATAATGACTAATTAGGCCAGCACCACCCTGCAGTCATTTCCATAAATCTTGCCTTTACATTTAAATCACAACAAGAAGAAAACTGACTTAACAATAACAAGAGCATATTTCTCATTAAAGTTTTCTTAAAGCAAGATCAGGACAAGAAATTATTCTGTAAAGCCAACAAGCTGATGTTATTGTTTATTTTGAGAACTTTAACTCAGACCAAACACAAAGTCGTACTCAGAAATTTGCTGTATTAAACTGCAATCAGACAGAGAAAACTTTCAACCAGGAAATCATAAAACACAATTTCACAGGATCTTGATGGATTTCTTATTTAGCAAAGTCATCTCACAGCATATTCCTTGTGTAAACCTTGAAAAGAACCAGAATATAAAACATGCTATATGCTCAACTAATTGTTAATTTTTGGTTTTGGGCATATTTGTATGTAAAGTAAATATTAAAGCAGAAAGACACATAGGAAATACAACTCAGATGAAATGAGGAGTTGTACTTCAATTAAGATTTTTGGTTTTAAATGATGGGAATTATGGTGCTCCTGAGAAATCACTTGTTTAATTATGTATTAGGCAAAATACTTATAAAAACGCTTTATCTTCATAATGCAACAGGGACTTTATTTCTATTTTATTTACAAAGGTGTCACCTGGTAAATAAACACCAATAAAACAGAATCCAGATTTATATAGTCACTCCACAAGAAGGTTATTAACACACAACTCTGAGGTTAGCTTTTTTTCCTCCCCCAAAACTGATTGGAAAGAACAGGAAAAAGTGTGATATTTTTCTAAGAGGTGGCCTAGAAACAGAGCTAAGCCACACCACCGCTGCTCAGGCTGATCATCCATTCTGAGTTTTAAGCATTTCCTCTTGCACGTATGCACGCACACAAAGGTTTGTGATATTCTGGAAGTTCTTCCACACAATGGCTTTCCAACAGGTCTGTTTCTAATATGTGTATTTTATTGAGCTTTAGGAGGACTAACCAAGATTCTCAGTTCTTTGGGAAAATAAAGCATGGCAACAGCAAGGCCTGCATTGCAACACGCCTGACCACTGAATCCTGCCAGGGTGAGTCAAGCCCAACATGGGACATGGATTCCATCCCAAGAAGAAATAAAACACCGCATCACAATTAAATCTGCATCCAATTACTTAGGCGTGAACTCGAAGGGTGCGTTTTTATCTCAATGACAGCTTCTAAAAATGACTGCAAAAGAGATTTTGCACTCTGGATGGCGTTTTATCCATCAAGACCATGACCACCACACATTTTCTGTTGCCAGAAGCACGGCCAAATTGACCTTCTCAAGAACCACTGTTGCATCTCCAAGAAGAAAACATTCCCATAGTATTTAGGGCAATTTTATACTTGCACCACTGAGCATCAGTAACACAGACAACCTGCTGCACAAACAGGCACTGACTGCCCAAAAATAATCTTGGAACAAAACTGGAAAGCAGCACGTGAAGCCACACTGGTCACACCATTGTAGAGCCACAATGCATAAAGATGTTTTCAGATGCAAAACTAATTAAATTTCCCTTTTTTGGGTCATCCTAACTTTTTTTTTCCCCTACAATTCATCAACTTACATATGACATAAATTTTGCACATTTGATTACATGAAAGCCTATACACACACAAATATTTAAATCAAAGTTGCTTATCCAAGATCTACTTACATCAGGATTTATGTATCACAACTGTTTGTTCTTTATTTTGACTCTAAAAAAATAATTATACATGGGAAAAAATACAAACCACACTTAGTGCCTGGTCTTGCCTGGTTTCCTCCAACTTCTGCATTTCATCATTAGTGTCACATACTTCACTGTTAATTTTAGACATTCCTCCAGTTCTCATTTGGACATCAAAGAGCTACTCGTACCCAAAATACCAGCAATCCGAAATACTGGCTTCCCTACTTATTGTCATTTATAACTTGAAAAGATCTTTGACCTCTTGCCTACAGGAAATACTGCCTATCAAAAATAAAACATATATATGCTCCCATGAATTCCTATAGATGGGGTCCAGGATTTAGGATAACAGACTGGAGACATGGTTTTCAGATTTACATTTCCTACTCTGCCTGGTGCTTCACACATTTATTTTTACTTTCACATCTGACATGCAGCAATATGGCCAGCTAAGGTGTACATTTAAGACATCCTTTGATATAAATCCATGGAGAAGTGAAATTCACACCAGGTTCTGTGTCCTTGCAGCACTCAGGCCCTGCTTCCTCGCTGATAACTGCTCTGCTTACGCATGGCTGGGGGCAGCCCAAAGCTGGCTCTCCACATCCCCTTGTTAACAATTCTGCCACCAAAGATTAAAGTGATTTTCCTGCTTTATGAACTTGGTAGAGAACACTTCTCACAGATAAATGAAAAAAAAAAAAAAAAAAAAAACACACACAAACATGGTAGCCAGCTTTTTCTCTTTTCTGAAATGCCTGCTGCACAAGTTCCTGACATCCTTGAGTTTATATTTAGAGTTTGTTCTTTACTGCTGCATTTTTTTTTTTAATTTAAAAATAATAGTATGTTACACAACTAATTCCAAACAATGAGAGACTCGCTCTGTTCAAATCAGCAAACCACCTGCTTTGGTTTTGTTACTACTCCTACTACACAACAGCTCATGTCTCAAGCAGTGGAACAGTCAACATGAAGATGCTGTTCTTTACACCAATATCATTAAATAGAATCATTAAACAATTCAGGCTGGAAGGAAACTTAAAGATCATTTTATTACAATTCTGCCATAAGCAGGGACATCTGCTAGACCAGGTTGCTCCAAGCCCTATACAGCCTAGCCTTGAATTCTCATCACTACTATAACAAAGAATAACTCTCGTACCACTACAAATTCAGTGTATTTCCCTACAACAGAACACAATTCTGTTCACACAGGATTGTGTATGTTACATTTGTGAACCCAATTTTTATAGAAACAGCAGTCACCGCTTTTATTTAATCAGGTAACATCTCAAGTCCATAGAGAAGACTTCCTCATTGCAATTGAAATAGCTAATCCAAAGCAGTATTCCACATTAAATATTTGCTCAACAGCTGCAGGAGAAACACCCAAGGCTCTCCCAAGTTGGACTATATGGGATTGTTTTGGATAAACATACTCTGACCTTGTGAAGCTAAACAACAAGATGTATAGATACTTATTTTCTGTAAGTTATATTCCAGCTTACAGACAGTAAGGAATTCAAACATAGCAAATGGTGCCAGAACGACTGGCCTCCTCTATGTCAGGAAGTCCTTGGTGTCATCACAGCTTCCAACAGTCATTCAGGTTTTGTACAAGAGCTGATTCCAGGAGCCCTGAGTGAAGGAAAGTACACTAAAAATGTGTTGTTTTGATGATAAAATCATCTATTTAGACACTTTCACCAGTGCAGGACATTGGTCAGAGACCACAAGACTTCACCGCTCTAATCAAAATAGAAAGTAACAAACTCAGTGCTGTAAATTGGGACAGAGGCCTACAATGCCCCAGGCATGTGGCTCTGAGCTACAGGCTCAAAGCACTTTGCAGTCACAGAGTGTAGAAAACATTTATAAAAAGCTAAACCAGGAACTTTTTTGTTTTCATATTCTCAAATTTTATTGAGCAGAAATGTTTGAGCATAGTTTATTGCTTTTACCGGCCACTCTAAAATGGGCCTCCAGCCAGCTAGGTCTTTAAAATATGTCTATATCTCTGGTTTTAAAACAACATTAAGGAAGTTGTATAATTTTTACACTGGAGTCTGAGTGACTTAGCAGCAAAAGTGACGGGTTTCAGCTGTAACACAGGCACTTTGCAAGCTATGGGCACCACTTTTGCACCTGTTGCACTTGGTATTGATCCTAATGCAGGCAAGGGATACACAAGGGTTAATTAACAAGTGTTTAACTCATGGCACATCCCAGGAGACTCAAATTCAGGTGTACCAGAAATCAAACTGTGCATTTTGTCAGCTGAGGGAGGAATTTGGTGCTCTGTTTGTAAAGTACCAACACCCTGAGCTGAACAGAGCTTCCTTGCAAGGTTCCACTGCCACTATCATTCATTAAAGGGGGAAATTGATCAGAAAGTTTGTATACAAGTCAGTTACAAAACATACTTTTATATTGCTACAGTTGTAAACACTGAGGTGTTTACACTGTATTGAGAATAACCTTCGCTTTTTTATATAAACAAGAACACAAAAAAACAGGACTGATTTAAAATCCCAACTCCCCTTAACTGATCTGTGCAACCTGGACTTGCAGTATTTAAACTAACTTTAGCACACCTGGCCTTTCAAGAAAAGGGGAAAAAGAAGAGAAAAGAACACACTTTAAATGAGGCCTTGAAAGCTTCAATTAAAATTCAATATTGTACTTCGTATAGAGGCTCTTTACATAAAAACCCTGTCACGGTTAAGATTTAAGGTTAACCAGGTTAATAGAGTCCAATAAAATAGCTCTATTGAATTATGCCAAGCCGCTGTTATAACCCACGCTAAAATCTGCTATTTGACTTTACCTGACTATTGGGCTCAACTCCGAATCATAAATTAAACTTCAAACTCTTTCCTACGCTTCTTTAAAAAAAAGCAAAAACGAAGTGCATGTTTTTGCACCTTGAAAAGTTTCTCTCCTCTAGTCTGCTACTCCAGTCATGTGTTAAAAGATTTGTGCAGACCTGCCAAGTCCCATTCATCCCAGACACTTTCCTAAAGTTGGGATGTGTTTACAAAGTATATTTAAGCAGCTCTTCTACTGCAAAGTGTTCTGTTCCAGGGCATACTTAGCTTATAACAATAAAACCTATTTCCTAAAATCCACACATTTAGTACAACTAGCATTTTTAAAGTTGGTTTTTTTTTTTTTTTTCCCTTCTTCTATAAAGCTTGATGGAATGCCAAAGCTAAGGGCGCAGTTTTCCCAGACAGCTTCACCAGCAGAAGTGCTCGTATGTATGAACGATTTAACCCCGATACTTGGAGTCAAACTGGGTTCAGATTTTGCCGCTCCCTTTAACCGCTGACAGAAAGCGGCCCCTGCCCCGCACACCTTGCATATCAACACAAAAGGGCACAACAAGAGTGTCCGTAGGAAACAGCCTCCCCACGGGCACTCTGACCACCGGGGCTCCGGCGGTGGCTGCGGCGCGGGGCCAGGCCGGGCCAGGCCGCGCTGCCGGCCCGCCGCAGGGCCCGCACGGCCCCGGGAAGGGCCCGGGGCAGCCGCGGCCGCTGCCCGCGCTCTCGGCCCCGCCGGCGCCATGTTAGAGCGGCGGGAGGCGGCCCCGCGGCTCCCCGGGAGCGGGTCCTGCCCGCCCGCGGCTCTCCGGGCCCGAGCTCCCCACCCGGCCGAAGGCCCGTGCTCAGCGAGTCCGCAGGTGCCGGGAGCCGCGGCGGGCGGAGCCGGCTGCTCCGCTCTGCTCCCCCCGGTTCCTCTGGGCTCCCCCCGCAGCCCTCTCCGCCGCCGGTCCTGCTGCCGAGCGCCCGCCCCGCTGACCCCTTCCCTCCCTCCCGGCTGGCGCGGGCGGCCCCGCTCTCACCCCACCCCGAAGGCGCTCACCTCCTCCTCCTCCTCTTCCTCCTCCTCCTCACTCCCTCCTGGAGACCGTCGGCACCGACGCGCCGGCGTCCCGGCCCCTCCCTCAGCTCAGCGCCGGCCCCCCCTTCCGCCCCGCCGCCCGGGGACCCTCCCTGCCCGCGGGGACAGCGGGACGGGCCCCGGGGATCGCTGCCGGAGCGGGGCACGGGCAGAAGAAACCCAGAGCGAAGCGACGGAACGGGGAAACAAAGCGTGCGAGGAAAGCAACTCGCAACCTTTCCAAGAGTTTTGAGGGCAGGGAGGGGTGGGAGGAATAAATATCAATGAGTTATGCACCAGGTGGGCTAAATAAAAACAATTAGAAAGAGGATGGTTTTCTGGGAGAAGCAGCTGAAAAGAGTGACAATCTAACTGTTGCCAGTTAGATGTGAGTAGGAGGTGTGTGTTCTTTCCGTAACTCTAGCCTTTTCAGGTGGTGCAGCTCCTGGGAGAGGCTGAGCAGGTGTTATCATAGAATTGTCATAGATTCGTAAAATGGTTTGGGTTGGAAGAGACCTTAAAGACTTCCTTGTTCCAATCTCCTACCATGCCCATGAACACCTTCTACTAGACCAGGATGCTCCAAGCACTGTCCAGCCCAGCCTTGAACACTTGCAGGGATGAGGCAGACACAACTACCCTGAGCAACTTGTTCCAGTCCCTGACCACCTTCCCAGTAAAGATTTTTTTTTTCTCCCTAATATCTAATCTAAACCTGTTTGAGTTTGAACCTGTTCCCCCCTACCCTGTCACAACGTGGTCTTGTAAGTTGTCTTGTCCCATTTCTTCTGTGAATTCTCTTCAGACACTGGAAGGTCACAACAAAACCACCCCGAAGCTGCCTCTCTTCCAGGCTGAACCATCCCAATTCCCTCAGCTGTATCTCACTGGAGAGGGGCTCCATCTCCCTGGCCAACTGGTGGCCTCCTTTGGAGGTGTGACTGCTTACAGGCAGCTGTATCAACCTTCTTTTTGCCCCCATTGAGTAACAAACCTTCCCAGCAAAACTGTTTTAGAGGAGAAGTGTTTTGTCATACTGACTCAGTTTAGCGTGGTGTTATCTCTGGTATGTAGACAGATTATTTTGTTTTTTTAATAGGAAGTGAAAATGAGTAACACCTAATTGACTGACGAAGCAGATTTTCCAAAGTGTACAGCTGTGAGAAGCATCAACACCAGTAACTTGAGGAATTATGGTGGTTTTTTGGTTGTTTTTTTTTTTCCTCTTCTCTGGCTAGTCAGTGGTTATGAAAGAGTGAAGGCTGATTTGCATGAGAAATACCCGTAGGCTAACGCAGCGCTTTGTTTCACAAGTTTTTAGGTTAAAAAATCCTGATAAAGTTGTTTTCCAATAGCTTTCCCACTGTCCTGCACCTCTGAATTCCTGACACTGCAAAGCTGTGGAAATGTGAAAATGTCATGAAGGAGACAGTTCTTCATGGCCTTTACCTAGGCAGAAGTGGTAAGATCTGAAAATCTTTTAATATTTATCATGCACATTATAAATAATTTTATAAGGTTTTGTCTCTCAGACAGGGTGACAGATGAGGAGGCCTCCAGTCCAGCTGAATAATTTGCTCCTGGCATGTGCTGGAACACAGAAAAACAGGATGTTTTATCCCCAATTTATGGATAGAAAAATTGAGGCAAGGAAGCAAAGGCATTTATTTTCCAAGTGTAGAAGTGCTCATTTGTAAGCAGGCAATTTAGGCTTGAACTTTTTTTTTTTTTTTTTCCTTCTCTTTTTTTGAGGAAAAGGACCGTGTACATACAGTTCCCATTGAAACTACGCTTGAGGCACCCAAGCAGAAAGACTTTGGCCATACTCTTTTGGGGTCCTGCAGCCCTAATCCCATGTTCTAATTGGCCAGTAATCTGTGGACAGATATTGTAACAGTTCCTTTAGAATATTTTTCCACTTCTCACTCATTTGCATACTAATGGCATAAAAATAGGCACTTCCTGCCAGTAATTAGTTGGAGCCCAGAATTTAAAGAAAGAAAAACACCACAGCATTATGGTAGATGGATGGTACTGAGGAAGCTGCAAAAAAGAGTCACTTCTCTGGTGCTCAGAAAGTGCCTTTAATTTAGAGTTTAAGGCTGGCAACTCTGTTACCTCTGTGTGACAGGGATTAACTGTTTGCTTGGCCTAATAACTTTGCCTCTAATGAGCCCCTCTAAACTTTTTTCATTGCAAATCCCTCGATTTGTCCTGCGCCCAGGATTGCTGTTATAAAATGTTTTTCTTTTTTTGCATGTTTCCCAGAAGGAATAATGCTGGCAGTGAAGTCTGTGAGTGGAGTTCCTTGTGGATCACCATGACTCAGACCAGCGCAGAGACTGCTCAAGGGTTCCTCACCTATTGAGGCACTGTGAAACCCCCACCACTTCAAGTCATGTGAAGTTCTAGGTTAAAAGAGGCCTTTAGGAGCTGCAGGTAAATATGGGGTTATTTGGCTTCTCACATGTAGGCCATAGACTTGACTGCAAACCAAGCTGGTGATAGGTGGAGATTTGGGTTTACATATCACAGAATCATGGAACAGTTTGGGTCGGAAAGACCTTAAAGATCATCCAGTCCCAAGTAACTTCAGTGAGATTTTTATTTTGCTGCTTTCATTCCCCTAAATTCTGGAGATCCTCAGTAGGTGCTGCCAGAGTGAGGATGCAAACATGATTGAGGGGCTGGAGCATCTCTGTTCTTGAAGAACCAGAGGGTGGATCCAATAAAGAGTGTTTATGCTGCTTAAGACTGAAACCTGCAATGCAGAGTAAATGTTTGGTTCCCTTAACATGATCCAGAATCATGGAATGGCTTGGGTTGGAGGGGACCTTAAACACTTTCCAGTTCCCACCCCACCCATGATGGCCAGGAACACCTTCCACTATCCCAGGTTGCTCCAAGCCCCATCAAGGCCTGGTCTTAAACACTTCTAGGGATGGGGCAGGCAGAGCTTCTCTGGGTAACCTGTGCTAGGGCCTCACCACTCTCACAGGCAATAATTTCTTTCTAGTATCCAATCTAAACATATCCTCTTTCAGTTCAGAACTCTTCCCCCTTGTTCTCTCATTCCAGACCCTTGTCTGAGGTTTCTCTAGAGCTCTCCTGGAGCCCCTTTAGGCACTGGAAGGGGCTGTAAGGTCTCTTTGGAGCCTTCTCTTCTCCAGGCTGAACAACTCAGCTCTCTCCATTTCTGGAGATGCTCCACCTTTCTTACACCTTTTTATTTTCCCTTCCCTCCATCCATCCCACTTTGTTGCTAATCTTAATGTCAAGCATGTGCCAAACTCTCTATTACATTGTGCTGAACTTAGAAGTGAAATTGTGTCGCTTTTTTTTTTTTTTTTAATCTTGAAAAGCAAACCTTGTGAAGCTTGGATCCAGCAGAAATATAGTGTCAGAAAGTATTTTTCCTGAAAACTTTGAGACTGTAGCTTATTAAAGCACAGATCCTTAAGATGATTGGGTCTATTCCATTAGTAGATTTATAAAGTGTGCAGACTGGATAAACAACAGTGACAGCTTGGGGAAGTGTATGCACCTGTTTATTAAAAAGACGTTAACAAGGGCAAATCTAAAATAAGAACATGTACCACAACCCAATTTTCAGCAAATTTTTATGCATGCCTACACTTAAGGTTACCAATGTTATTGGCAATTTCTCTCTCTCTTTTCTCTCTCAGAAGTACACGGTAACTGATGAGCACGGAGCATCTGTGGCAAAGGAAAAAACACCGTCTTCAAATTTTGAGTAGCAAACATGACCCTTTCTTTTTCTGCTGTTTTCCACCCACATTCAGTTAGCGTGAGAGAAGAAAGAAAATTAAATTTAAAAAAAAAAAAAAGCAAAAATATTTTCTTTGCAGGGAAGGACTGAAGAATGTATTGTTCTCTCATTCACAAGCAAGCGCTTTCATCACCTCTACTTTCATTTTGCTCTACATCATAAGTGACAGCGAGTTTTCTATATTTTGCTGGTGTAACTTAGGAGGGGTCACGATTCTAAAAGTTCTCCTGCAAAACTGAGTCTTCTGTTTGGATGTATGCAAATTCTACAGTGCTTATGGCTCTTGTACTTTGCAGATAGGTATAAGCATATGCAAAAATGGAGATTACATGTGTACATGCAAGCTTTCATAATTAATCAGCCAAGAATATATAAAAACTATAAATGCTTCACTGAAATTTGGCTCAAAATAGATTTATGAATTAGCCTGCTATAGCAGCTTTTACTCAAGGTTGCAAATACTCTCCATTTTTATAAATAATTAATAACTTATAAGATTTGCATGATGATGGGGCTTGGAGCAACCTGGTCTAGTGGATGGTGTCCCTGCCCATGGCAGGGGTGTTAGAAGGTGATGGTTTTTAAGGTCCCTTTCAGATGAAACCATTCTATGATTTTATAATACTATTGCCCCAGAAAAGCATTTTAACAATATATCCCAGTCTCAGGAGGACCTGATAGCACTTTTATCTATTCAAAATTGCTGTAGTGGTGTTATTAATAAGTATAAATCGCTGTCGGCCTGGAGCTCTCCAGGATTAGATCTTAATCGCCAAAGATATGTAAGGGCTACCACCTCCTTTCTAGAGATTGAAAGCAGGAAACTTCATGGGTTAATAATCAAATAAACAATTAAAATTTAGTCTCCAAACTTGTCAAGTGTATTGCAAGCACAGTCACAAACCCTTGTTGGAGTCACCTTCATGTCAGTAATTGATGTAAATATTTTTGAAGACAAACCAAAGCCCTGGACTTTCCTGAGTCCTGTGTTTCAGCGTATGGCCAGGGTTCAGAATATCTCCCTCAAACACATCTGATAACTTCTGTTATTATGAACTGAAATGAAGGGTCCTTGAACATTTCTCACAATTCATTAGGCAAAAAAAAAGCAGTGTTTTACTTCAGTCTACCTTTTACAAGAGCTGCATACAATAGGACGTGATTATTTTAGGAACATTAAAAATATCTACTATCTTCCTCCCATGCTAGGTGGAATAGTAGTCTGAAGTAGTTTTGCTTTGTAATTTTCTCCAGCGAAGAATTCTGACTTAACCAAACCTCTTCAGAAGGAAGCTGGCTGATATTATCTTACTTCCCTCTTTTCTTATTGTGGAATTGTTGAGAGAATGCCAGTTGTTGCTACTTGTCATCACAACTTTCTAGTCCATATTATTGCTCGTTAGAGGCAATAAATGTTCACCAGCAAACTCCTTAAAACTGGCCAGTGTGCAGAATTTGAGTGCGTAGGTAATAAAATGGAGACATTATTAATATGGGCTTGGATTCATTAATTGCACACGCACATAATACCTACCTTCTGAAAAACAATTCTCCTGCATTTGTCTTCATGATATTTGTTCAGAAATTTTTTTTTTTTTTTTTAAGATTTTTATTTCTTGACTCTTATACTGTACAAGGGAATGAATGTCTCTGCTTCTCTTTGAGGGCATTGCAGCAAGAGTCATGGACACGAGGTTTTACCAGACGTGGGAAAACTGGGAATGGCAGTATGAAGTACCAAGGATGATGATCACTAAGATACTTTTGGCTCCAGACACACCTGTTTTGTCCCACATGCACAGCAATAAGAATGTACAAGGTACCAAGTTTGCTGAACTGGGTGGATGCATCCTGGGGGGTCCTGCAGACAATGGATGTGTTGAGGGATGTGCACAGGTTTCAGAGCTGCACTGAGCTCACTTGCTGTGCTAGGAATGAGCTAAAGTACAGCTGATTCCTCTCTCGGGGACTCTTTGATTCTGCGTTTCGAAGAAGACCCTTTCAGTATTCCTAATGATTTTTTTGGCTACAAAGCCTGGCAGTCTTATAGAGTTGTTGGGAATTCTGACACCAAAGAAGTGTAGCCGACAGAGCTGGAGCAAAAGACTTTGTGCCACTGCTGCCCGCTACTCAAAAAGGCAATGGTATAAGTACCCCACACACACAAAAAAACCAAACAAAAACAAACAAACAAAAAAAAAAAAAATCAAGCTCTGAGAGCAGATTAACAAAGCTGTTTGCTATTATGGACAAAAGCAGCAGGGGAAAAAAAAAAAAAAAAAAAAAAAAAAAAAAAAGAGAGAGAGAGAGGAAATGGGCTGTATTACTGTGAGCTGGCACAGAAATGAAATACCAGGCTGCAATTTATGTATAGTAATTGTTCACAACGCATTCTTTGGGTTTTGATAGTGACTCATTGTGTTCTTTCTGACCTTTGATGTACAGGATGGGCTGCTAGAAGACAAAGGAAGCCACAGTAAGAGTATAAAACTTTATTAACTTAAGGTTTTATTGGTTTGTTTGTTTTTTTTTGATTTTTTCTTTTTTTTTTTTTTTTTTTTTTTAATTATTGCTCATTGGTAGGTAGTATCTCTGGAAAAGAAAAACAAAGGCATTTACCTTGAGTCCTCATGGGTTTTGCCATCTCTCCCAGGCTTTTGTAGTTGAACAAACAGTTGAAAAATAGCTTTGGTTTTAAAAAGGAAATTTGCTAAACAATTGGTTGCTGACGTTGATTACTGAGTTCTGAAAAATAAGATAACTGATTGCAATACTATTGTGTTAGTAGCCCAGGTAATAAGCAGGATAAGCCCTGCTTTATGCAAGACACTAAGAAAAGTTATCAAGAAGATATTCTGAGTGAATGTTTTATGTTTTAAAGAAAATTATGGAAAAAAGCTTCCATGGAGTCATCAGAGTAGACACAACAGACTCTTCAGCACCGTTAAGTTCCATTATGTAAATCCACAGTGATGTAAGCCAGACACTGTCAAGTTTGATACGCCCCAAATTTGACCTAATTAGCCATTTGGTTTTACTTTTTTCAAAGCTTGTGCAACTCGGCTCAGTTCAGGATATAGATGCTAATTGAACACGTAACCTACAGGTGCTAAAGAATCCTTACAAAGGGAGGCCTATCCTATTAGGAATGCAAGTCAAGGCCTGGGGTCATCCACTCAGATGCTGGGAATGGGAAAAGAAATCCCATCTACAGCTCTCTTCACATGGCCATGCTATTTCCAGGAGTGAAATTCAAATTCAGGGTAAACCAATGCAATCGAATAGAGATTTGCCAACAGAAGCCACTGGGGCTTCAGGGAAGGAACATTGCTTTAAGCTTTTAGAAAGCTGAGACTCTATGAGGCAAAGCCTGAAGCGGTTTACTCCGCCCCCGGTAAAAAACACACCCCTGTGCAAGTCACAGCTCAAATTTTCTCTCGTTCATAGACCCACCATGTGACATGTAGAAGCCTACATGCTGCCACATGACTTGCTCCAGCTCTGCCTCTCACCTTTTCCACCCCTATCCATGTGCCCCCAGCCTGAGATCACCTTTACACTCAGAGCCTCTTCCCACCCATTTGCCAAGCAGGAGTGCAGTAACCTTTTGTCATGACTACACCTTGGCCCAGATGCTGCAATGTAAACACTCTTGCTCTTCTGTTTCCCTGCAATCCCCAAACCAAAATGAAATGAGATAAAAAGAGCTGCACAGCCTCTGAGTTTCCTGGCTTTTATCTTTTTATTCCAAAGCCTTTGTGTTAATTTTGCATAGCTATTTTTACATGAGGAATAATATCCTGAATTACTGCTATCATGTGCACTTCAGAATCCCACCTCACCATCCTCAAGTCATCTGGAAACCTGATAATGTTTCCTGCTCCTTCCCTCACATCAGCGCTGGAGAGAGCTTTGCTAAAAGTTTCACATCTGAAAAAGCAGATGATTTGGCAACACCTTCCTATAGATTTTTTTTTTTCCTTAAAGAAGTGTGCCTGTCTTTGAGTAAACTTTTCTTTCCAACTGTTCTTTTTTTGTCAGCTTGCCAGCTCAACTTCTAGTATTGTTCTGCAGAGATTGCTGTAAGGAAAAATGAAAGAGAAGAGAAAGGTAGAGAACTGGGGGAAAGGGAAAAAGGGTTCAGAGGGCATTTAAAGCCTGGGGAGCCTAGCATGGAAAGGGAGATAGGCTTAGGAAACAGGGAATAAAATGGTGGAATGAGAGATAAAACAAAAACATAAAGGATAAGGGATTAGAGAGATAAGGAGTTCAAGAGATGAAATGTGAATAAAGGAAAACAAGAAAAATAAGGATGAAAGGAAAGAAGTGACAGGAGTAAGACATGTAAACAATTAACTAGGAAAATATCCTGTTTATTTTAGTGAAAGAAAATTACAGTATCTTTATTATTCTCTGGTTTACTAGTTCAGAGGAATTTTTCAAACTAAGAGTTAACACTTGGGTAGTATTACTGAACAATGATAAATATAAGACTTCCAGTTGTTGAATGAACACATTCTGAATTTGTTTAATTAATATGACATTCAGACAGTTAAAAATTGGGTGAGAGAAGCAATAAAAAATATTAACCACTACAATACATAATGCAGGTCTGGAAGAACTCTTCCCAATATTTGCAGGTATATCCATCAGCTCATTGATAATCACTCCAGAGTAGAGTGGCACACTGCAGATTAATACCAGAGATAAAGACAGCAAAAATATTTAAAATCAGTGCTATGTTCAAATTTCAGCATTGCCTACCAACCAGGAGAAAATTGCTCAAGATCACCATTTGTCTGTGAAAATATTTCACAATATTTTTTCCCCCCCATAAGGATATTTATCATAAAGTGTTATCAGGTCTCAGTTTCTGCCTGAGCTGTTCACATAGGTCACTTAATGTGGTGGAACCCAGATAGTATTGCTTGTTTTCCCTGATTGTCTGAGCACATACCATCAGGAAGCTGAAATTTTGTCAAACCCACACCGCTTTTTGTTGGGGTTTTTATTTCACAGAAAGGTTACATATATCTACAAGTCCAAAGTCATCATCAAAAAACCCTAACAAAAAAAACCCAAAAAACCAGTTTTTGTGCTTCACTCTGGAAGTCACCAAACTTCTAATTAAGTTAAGCCATCATCCCTCCCTTTCCACTACCCTTAAACTTGCATAAAATAGTTCAGCTCTATCAAAGAAGATATTCCTTGAGGTCAGTCACTTGGCATATAATTTTTTTTTTTCTGCCTGTGTAGCTCCTTCTGGGCAGGTCTCAGGCTGCTGTGAAGGCTTCTGAAGACAGTCAAGGTGTTACACATCCCTTTTCCTCACACTTGATAGGACAATCTCCCAACAGGATTTCTTCCCCCCAAGCATCTACTGAGAAGAGAAAATGATGTCTCTAATGATTGCCAGTCCCAATTCTGGTGCCATCCAGACCTATTAATTCTGTCAGAGGGAGAGGAATTTTAGTATTTAGAGGTTTGTTTCAGTGCAAATCATGAGTCAGTTGATGGAAAACTGGATTTACTTGAAAGCAGAAAAAACACATTAAAACAACCCTAAAACAACCTTGTTCCAACCCTGTGAACCCGAGCTGAGCAGCCTAAAGCACCTAAGAGCCACAGGAGACAGTTGTGTATTTACAGAAGGACCCAAGACTTATGTCCTCTCCTGAAGTATTTGAGGTATTGCAATGAGAAACCACCAGTAACAAACAGCAATTTAAACATCCTAAATTACATTGTGTAAAGTCTCAGCTTGCCAAATGCCTGAATGAAAAAGGATGTGGAAGATAGGCTCTCCTTCATTCTAATTCAACCCAGATTCTGGGATTATCTGTTAAAAATAGGACATTTTCTATTCTCTAATAATAATAATTTTCCATAGACAGCTGTTGATGTGCCCGTAGGTTCACAATAGCTCTTTTTGCAGTGGATTGTAATAACAACTTCTTCAACTCTGTCTTTGAATTCAGAGCTGCACGAGCTATTCACAACGAGCACTTTAATCAGTGAATTTCAGCTTTTATTCTGACTTTGGTTTGTTATAAATGCTACATGCAGACATTTGATATAAATAAACTTTGTCCCAGTGATTTGTTCACAACATGTTTTCGCAGCGGAGTTTCAGTATCCGTTATTACCATTGCACAACTGCTCACCTTGGCTGATCAGGGTTATTTGTTCTGGGAAAGAAGCAGTCACCAAGAGGAAATCCATGTCGTGGGGCTGTGATGGTCCAGTGAATAAGGTGTGCTCAATTTAAGTTAGGAGGAGTAAGATCACAAGGCTAAAGAGGTTTTTAGGACTATTTTAATATTTCCGTTCCTGTTCCCTTGACTCAGACCTTGCTTGTAACATCGCTAGGAGAACAAAGAGGCCACTTGAATGTTATAGGCTGAGGTCAAATTGAAAATTAATGATCTCTTATCACATTCAGACAAAGCTCCAGCTGCAAAGGGTGGGGTTGGGTGCTTTTCTGGTTTATTTAATAGCCACTGAATCAGGGCTCTG
Source organism: Hirundo rustica (assembly GCF_015227805.2). Classification (NCBI taxonomy): domain Eukaryota; kingdom Metazoa; phylum Chordata; class Aves; order Passeriformes; family Hirundinidae; genus Hirundo; species Hirundo rustica. The sequence goes on along the minus strand of NC_053456.1, from coordinate 3,480,551 downwards.
AACAGGGCTTGCCTAGTTAGAGCTGCAAAAGATGAGCTCCCATGCCATTTTCTGAGTCCCTCAGCCATGGTGCCACGCCAGAGCCTGGCCTGGCAATCTTTTACATGGCTGGTATCTTCCAGGAGAGCAAACGGAGTGCAAGTTTAATATCTTAATGAAACAAATGTCAGGCATTTGTTTTATATGAATAAAACATCTTTGGCATAAACCACGGTGAAAAACAAATTCCAAAAAGGTTGTAAATCAGAATTCAGCTTTCAGGGCGCTAAAATGTGTGTGTGAAAAATTATGCTGAAGAGCCAGCTCTATCTAAACTAAATCGTTTGGCAATGCCCTGTCAGCGCGGGAGAAAATGGATGTAATGTGCACATATGCATGAGGAGTGACTCACAGTGATGTACAAGTGTTACTGTATCTACTCCAAAAGAAATACCTGGAAGTCAGGAAATACAGCTCCACGGTTCAGCAGATTTGTCTGAGGATAGATGTCCTGGTTTTGAAACTCTGGTTTTTCCCCAGAGTGCTGTAAAGATGTCTCATGCAAACAAATACAGTCTGGGTCAACCGATATCTCTGGGACTATTGCACAAACTATAGCTTTATTTGGTATTTATGGGAGAAGAGCTTCAGGAGAAAAACATGCCTGCTGGCAGCTTAAGGACCAAACAATAGATTGATATCCGAAGGTCCTGGAGCAAGACCCGTAGCCTAAACACACTCACATTAATCTACGTGTAAGTCCAGGCATTTCCTTAAGTAGTCACGACAGTTTAATTGCCTATGAATATTCATATAAATGAGTTTTGTTTGGAAGAAGGGCAGCAATCCTGAATACTTGTACCAATCTCTATTCAAGCGGAGAAATCATCTGAAGTCTCCAGTTTCCTGTTTATAAGAGTTTAGGCTGCCCAGACAAAACAGAGAAGCAGGAACAATAGCACAGGGCTTGGATGACTCTTACGGCACCTCTGAGACCGGGTTGTCTCAGCTAAAGGTAACATCACTCCGACTCACAATCCCACAGCTGGAAACCTCAGGATGACCTAGTGCGTGTTTGTAAAGCTGGTGCTCCAATGCAGGATGAAATGGCGCCAAGAGAGACTTGGAATGGTTTGGGGTGGAAGGCACCCTTAAAGGCCACCTAGTCCAACCCCTGCCATGGGCAGGGACACCTGCCACTATCCCAGTTTGCTCCAAACACCATCCAAATTGGCCTTGAACACCTCTAAGGATGGGGCATCCACAGTCTCTCTGGGCAACCTGTGCCAAGGCCTCACCTTATACATAGCCAAGGATTTCTTAATATCTAGTCTGAATCCACTTTCCTTTAATTTAAAGCCATTTTCCCTTTGTCTATCACTACAGACCCTACCAAAACAACTGATCCAATCTTTCTTGTAAGCGCCCTTTAAGCACTGAAAGGCCCCAGCTTTATCCACCCATTACCCTACCCTGTTTTACTGTTTACAGACACAAATTGAAACACAACCTTGGGGCAGTTACTGTCAAGTTATTGGTCCTCAATGGGGTTTTCTGGGATAGCCTGCCCTTTGGAATCCTTCCAGGAGGGAAGAACATATTTTCCCAAAGACAGTGTTGGGCCTTTGTGTTCATTTGCTGGAAAGAAGTCCGGCTCTGTCAGGTAGAGTGATTGAGGTTTCTTGGAAAACGCCGATGAGGAGGCTTGCGCTGAGAAGACAGAGAAATGATGGAGGACCTTGCCAGAATAGCAGATCAGATATAACTCTCTTGGTCACCATGGTGAGGAGGGAATTCAGCTCAAACAGAGCAGCAGACTGTCTCCCGCTCACTAGACTGTGATGCTCGGGTTCATCCTACTGAAGGGCATCTGTGAGACAGAGCTGAGCACCACTCAGGAGCTATTACGTAGTAGGTTGCAGTGCTGGCAAATGTTTTCAATTTTTTTTCTGAAGTGCCATTTATATCTGACTTTCCCATGTTCTTCCCTGCTGCTACCCCAATGTAAACAGCGCGGGGTCGTACAGGAACCACTCTCCCTCTTTCCAAAATGGTAATGCTGGGGATCTGAGGATGACTAATCTCTCCTGTTTACAGTCTGCTAGCTGTTTGAATCCTAACATAACTTAGATGACAGGGTTTGGGAGACTGGAGAATTACATGTTGCCAAGCTACTAAGGAAAATCAAAAAAAAAAAAAAAAAAAAAAAAAAAAAAAAAAAAAAAAAAAAAGATTTTCATGAAGTGTCTGGTAATTTCCCTCACTCCCTGAAACACTGAAACATCACGGGCTGTAGTTCTCATATCCTGCTCTTCCCTCTCTGTTTAAGAAACACTTGAAATATTCACTGTACCCATCTAGGACCTGAGACCAATTTCCAAGACACCTACAAGAAGATGAAGAAAAAGGAGGAAGAAGAGATAGTAATTAGATCATGCCCTGGACTCACTAACCTGTAAACAGCTGTGTTGGTATGGGGAATTTCCTACAGAAATTCCCAGCTTGGGTATCTAGTCCCTTCTCCACACCTGTAGCATCTGTATATAACTGTATAACCCCCATACATATACATATACATATATATATATATTTAAAACCCAGCTGCATGTTCACTAACTGCCTTCAAAGCTGTCCAGTGAGCCCTTAAATTATCTCTTTAAAAATCCTATTTCAGTTACATACCACTTATTTCAGCCTGCATTTAAGCCCATTAAATAAATCAGGGAAGATACACAATTCCACAAGCCCTTTTAATCATGAGAAAGATACAGGCAGAAAATGGTCGTCTGTCTATAAACCCAAGCTGAAAAAGTTATATCAGAAATGAGGTGTAAATTTTTAAGATTGCACATAATTCAGCTGTTAGGACAATTTAACATTTGGATACTGCACATGGGATGTGGGATAATTTTTGTCACTTTGAGTATTTGAAATTGGAAAACTTCCTAGAAGATATGATCCAAGTCAACCACAAGTGACTGAGCTGCAGACTCAATAACTCAAAATTGAGGTGGATTGTGTGAATGTCTGTGATCCACCCCACACGAGATGAGAGGCTGGAGAACTCTGATGGCCTCAGAATCTATGAAAAAATGTTGTCTTTTCTGCCTGGCGTTTCAAAAGGAACAGTCACAGCTCAGTCAATTAATAAAAGATGAAAAAGGTGCAGCAAATAAAACTGCAGTCAGTTAAAGACTGAAGGTAGAAGATGGATATACCCTACAAAAGATGAGGTGAATAAGAGCAATTAAATAGAATGATCCTGATCAATTAAATACTGAATCACCTTCCAAAGTTGATAAAATTTTTATTTGAGATTCAACACGAAGTAAAAGAAGAATTCAAATAACTATGGAAGAACATAAATAACCAATCTGAAAATAACTTCAGCCAAGCAGCTGTCATAGTAACCTTTGCAAATAAAAGTGTTATAGAGGAACTTTACTGGGGAATACGACACTAAGTGGTGCATTACTTCAGAAATCTGCACTATTACTCATCTTAAATGGGAAAGATTTGACAAGAGTGGGAAAATTCAGCTGTGCCAGCCTAGCAGGTGTGTGGGAAAGGACGTTTTCAAAGCAATGTTGTGCCCTTTTGGAGCTCACTGGAATGGGTTTTACCTAACGGCATCTATTTTGTACCAGCCAGTGACTTAGCAAGTGATCTTTTGACTCATTTCTGGAAAAAATTACATGCGGCTGTTTATGGAAGCTGCTAGTGGAACAAGGTCTTTCCTAGATTATACTTGCCATGGATATATATTTTTTTTCTTTTTGGCACACTAAACTAAAGGGTGTTTTGTGAATGATTATTTTATTAGTGCATAATATATTACTGAGTAATATAGAAACATGGTCACATCATTTTCATACAACTGCAGAATCCCGGAAGGGTTTGGGTTGGAAGCGACCTTATATCTCATCCTATCCCACCCCCTTTCCATGGGCATGAACTCCTTCCACTATCCCAGGTGGCTCCAAGCCTCACACAACCTGGCCTTGCACACTTCCAGGGATCCAGGAGCAGCCACAGCTTCTCTGGGCACCCTGTGCCAGGGCCTCACCAGGGAACGATTCCTTCCCAATATCCCACCTAACCCTGCCCTCTGGCAGTGGAAAGCCATTGCCCCTTGTTCTGTCATTCCATGCCCTTGTCCAAAGTCCCTGTCCAGCTCTCTTGAAGCCGCTTTGGGTGCTGGAATATGAAGAAAATGTAGAGGAGATGCAGGGAATTTAAGCTGAAAAGCAACTTTAGCTACACTGTCGTGTTTAAAAGTTAAACCAGGCCTTGTCTTGTCTCCATCTGTGCATGGGAATGAAAAGGTAGAATAATCTGCCTCTCTCTAGGAAACAATTCCAACTGCTGCCTGTGGTATTGTTATCAGAAAATGGAAAACTTGTTGCAGCAGGAGCCAAGGAGCTGCTGACTGCAGAGGTTTGGGCCTCTGTCACAGAACAATTCCAACAGGTACTGCTGGAAGCAGAGGTGGGCAGGTCTGATAGCCAGAGATGCTTCTGAAATTAATAAACATCACTTAATCTGCATACTCAAAGGTGAAAAAAGACAATGGGTTTCCCTTAGCCCCCTTCCGTGGCAAGAATATTTTAAAACATGAGTTTACATCCAAAATCAGCAAAACTATTTGAGGTAAAGGAGAACTATGTTTCTAATGAAGAGTAAAATGATAAGACATTTAAACAAATAAGAAAGAAATGCCTACATCCACAGTGTTGTGTTTTGGTACACCCAATGGAAGAGTATCCTCTCTGTTGGTTCTGCTCTCCCCATCCCATTTTGACCTCTGCACTCCCTTATTGCTTGTTGTGAAAGTTGCTGAAGTTTCAGGGTTGTATTCCTGCAGGTCCATCTCCTTTTCTAACAGAAAATCCTGGTAAGTTTGGTAAGATGACTGGCAGTTACTTACCCAGGTTCGTTTTTGGTTTTATTTTTTTTATTCCCTCTATCTCTGATTTTAATACCGAAATTACATCTTAACTTTTAACTGAAATATGAAATCTAATTCTGATTACAAGGTTAAAGTTTCTCTAGGACCTGACCTCCCATCCTACACCACTTGTCTTGTTCTTACCAGCATTGATTTTGCCTTATTTTAAGCTGTAGCCTAGGAATATCTTATGCCATAAAAATCTAAACTCCTCAAACTTGTCAAGGCCAACTTTTATTCTGGTGTAAGATACAACTCCTTTTCCTCTTATAATCTGCCAGAAGAGGCAAACAATGATCAATAACTTCTCCCAGGGAATTTTTACTACAGTTTTATTACACTTCGGTCAGTTGATAAAGATAACCACATTTCGCTGCTTTGGTAACCTGAACGTCTTAATGTCAACCATCATCACACCTGGATAATGGGCAATTATTTTTTAAATATGGTCTGACTCATTCTCTCTCCTATGATCTCCATTAAACTCTGGCAGAGAAATTCTTTCCAGATCTTCAGTGCTGCTTCTGGCTCTTTCAAGGTTGATTTTTTTTTTTTCTTTCCTTGTGCATAATATCCTGCATATTCTAGCGTATGTGAGTGAAGATTTGTCATTTTAAAAGGATTTCTTGCTTTAAACTTGCCATGTCTTGAAACCTAGCCTCATCTTTAGTCCAGCATTGGCTGCAGAAAAAGCAGCCAGGTTGGAAGGAAATTAATATGGAAGTTAAAAGTAATTAAAATTCAGAGTTGGCTGGACACTTGTGAAAAGTGCAGATGACTACCTGTGCCCACATATGCAGTGCATTTGTCTAAGTTACTGGTGTGTGAAAAGCAAGGAACGGAACAAAAGCTCCTCTTGCTGCCATAACTACAGCAGATGCTGCTCGATGCCTGCCGAAATTCAGAAATCTGCTCTCATCCTTTTACAGCAGCATTGTCCTATCTCTTGTGCCCTTGATTTCACATCTCTGACCTTGACTTTTTTCTGGCAACCTGCAACAAACAAATCCATGGACAAGTAGGTGATCCTCTAAGAATCCAAGTTATTTATGAGAGAAGATACCGGAGAAGATGCTGCTCAGAGATGCTCCATTCTTGGCAGTTTAAAATTCTCTGTTTCTGCCTGATTTTAATTAATAGCCTTGTGTTTAAGATGAAATGTGTTCAATTTGTGCACAGTGTAGGGACTGTCACACCACAAGATCAGTTATATACGTAGCAATACAACTATTATTCTCTGCTGACAAATGTACCGTGATACTGATAAAAAAGCAGCAACTTCAATGTACATGTCCAAATCTGTCCCAATAGCTTATTACAGATTGTTAGATGAACATAAATATCTAATGTTCAGCCTGTAATGTTCATTTGTACCATGGCAGATGAAGGTATGGGCTGAAGAATTAAATTAAAACACAATACCAACTCTCAATACTCACTGAGCCTAAGGTATGTCTTTGCAAGCATTCATGGAAGTATGGGTGACTCTTCCCCCAGCCCAGGACCAGGCTGCAGGGAACTGCTGACGTTCAGCTGCTTAAACTTCTTTAAGTGTCCCTGAGATCTTCTGGTTCAGGCCCAAATCCACCAGCTTATCCATAATCACATTTCCATGTTTCCAAAGAAGGGAGTGTGGCTCGGCAGGCTGCCTGGGCTGGGCTGTCCCACAGACATCCAAGGCAGGAGCAGAGCCCCAGTGCAGGCTTTCCCAGGGCACGAGTGGGTTGTGGGCTGGACTTTTATGAAAACAGCCTCCATCACAGTGACACATTTGCTTATTTTTATGCCTCTTTTCGAAAGGAAAAGGAAATGGGGAGCACGGCCTCAGATAGGTCCCGCTTCCTCCTTCATTCATCAGCTTTCTTACCCACGTTTAGAAATGCAAGGAAGCCAGTTATGAGCTGTCTATTTTGGAGACATACCAGATTAAAATAAACCTGTTCCTATGGCTGTGCATTTGGTGAGGATGTTGAGAGGGACAGGGCTGAAGTACTGACAGAGTTGGTGGCGAGTCTGAGAAGCCACAGCATTCCCCGTGTGCTGCACCAGAGGCTTGGATACCCCGTGAGCTGGGCAGGTAGAGCCAAACCTCCTCTTCCTCCTCACAAGAACATGACCACAAGGGCCCCTGCTTGAGGATTTGTGTGGCTGAGGGGGGTTTCCCACCCTCCTCAGGAGAGGAGACAGAAATGTGTTTGTTTTGCTTCCCAGTGCCTTCTACCTCTGCTTTGTGCGGAGGAAATGAAAGGTATAGTCATTGATGGTAGTGGTGATTTATTCTGGTGCTAAGGTTTTTTTTTTAAGGTCATCAGCTGCATGATCTCTTCACACAGTGCTTTCAGTTGATTACAACTTCTTAGTGTTTTCCTGTTGGCCCTTTTTCTATCTTTAGTTTTTCTGCCCATTCAGCTGCATTTTCCAGGTGAAAAAATAGCCACGGCAAGGAGTTTGCTCGCTCTCTTGTTGTAGAGATCCAGTCAGACCAGCACCAGCATCAGGTTCCTTAGAAGGACATGGATGAACCTCATCCACATTTCTCTAGGGGAGAAGTTTCTCTCATTTTCATTCAGATGTGACGGAGGAAAAACAGAGGTCAGTATTTCATCTTCAAATAGCTTTTTGGATTTCACCTGACTTCATAATCAAATCTTTACACAGAAATGTGTTTCACTAATAAGCATTTCCCTGTGTCATAATACAGGCCTAATTTCTCAAAAAAACCCAAGAATTCATTGTGAAAAGGAACATAAAATTATCTTGCATCAACATAATCACCTTTCTTTGCAATCCCACAAAGCAGGAAGGTTCAATTACATCACTTCAACAATGAAGGTCCACCAAAATTCTGAACTCTATTATCTGAAGTGCAGGGTAGTGGAAACTACTGTGCCACCTTGAAGTTGAGATGTAAAGGATTTGGTTACATGGCAAAATACTGGGACTTTTGCCATTTGGTAAATGGCAAAATACTGGGACATTTTTAATGAGCAGTTATGTGCAACATTGTCGCCTAATTCACATTTTAAAAACAGCCACTACACCCCAGTTACTTTCATTTTTCCTCCTCATTCAACTGTGCCTCAAGTGAAATGTCTCATTTTAAATGTATTGACTGGACACACTTGAAGCACTTTGGGCTGGAACCCCATCCTTCTCCTTTTGTGACTCAGCTGCCCTATATTAGCACCCTTTATTTTCTCAGATTAAAAAAAAAAAAAAAAAAAAAAAAAAGGTCATCATCCTGCAGACCAACTCACTGCTAATTGTAGTCTCTGAAGAAAATTAAGATGCTCTAATACACCATTAGAGTCTCTACAATTCGTATTAGGCACCAGGATATGTTTTCCTAATTAATAGTTCCTTTAGTGTCCAGATTAAAAATAGCTGTTAAGGGCTCTGGGTGGATGATACAGCAGTATGAAATAGCATCACACCTGTCTCCCTCTTGCAGCTTCCCAAGTGTAAGTAGGAGTCAGAATTTCCCCCCTCATTAAATAAAAACACTGATAGATAGGACATCACTTGGCATCTCCGAAGTGCTATACCTAAGACATACCATCTGCTAGGAAGTTGCAAAAACATAGCCTGAGAAAAGTGGGACATCAAGGTGGAGCTTAATTTTCTTTAGTCAGTTTTCTGTCTATCCTGGACTTGAGCGGGGCTGGTGCCGGCACGGCTCACGATGCCTGTGACTACAGCAAGGGAGCACGGCTGGGAATGCAGCCATCCAGGAACAGGGAAATTCCAGGGAAAACAGGGAAGCTGCTCCCCAGAGGGACATGGTTTTAGTAACCAGGAAAATACCACTTTTGAAGGTAGCAGGAGTGACAGCATAGGGCTCCCCTGTCCTGGTGAGTGCCCTCAGCACTGAATGACAGAGTTCCTTTTGCTTTCCCTTCCCCTTGTCACAGGAGTTATTTTAGCAGCGCTGCAAAGTGCACAGAGCCTGACTTGGAGCTCAGCCTCTCCTCTGAGGGCTGTGGGCGCTTGCTGCAGCAGGAGATTGAAGCTTCAGACTGAGGTGACCATAAATCCCAGATGTCCTACTTGTGGGAGAAGTAGGACAGAGAGGCATGAGCAGACACCCAACACCCTGCCTTCTTGTGCATCACTAGATACAGACCTGGGTTTCAGGCTGGGGGAAAAAAAAAAAAAAAAAAAAAATCCTGAGAAATCAAAGTGAATAAAAAAAGATGACTTTCCAGCTGCATTTGCAATGGCATTTTTTGGGCACTCTTCTTCAGCATTCTGAGCACTGTGAGTCTCAGTCAGGTCCCTGAGAGCTGGAGACAGAAATATGGGAACATTCCCATCTGCTCGCAGACAGCCTCAGTCTTTCAGACATCCAGCAGCCCAGCTGGAGACACTGCTCTGCTCAGGTTGCCAAACAAACAGACAATTGGATAAAATCTGGGGGCAGAAAAAGTGGCTCCATTTGGAGTAACGAGGTCATCCTGGTTCAGCAACATGATTTCCTGCAGCAGCGGGTCTGGCAACAGCAGCCACCCCACACAGCTCCAGGCAGCGCTACCTGTGCCCTTCTGAAGGCCACCCATCTTCCCTCTTACAGAGTCATTCGAATAAAAGACTTCTGGCATAACATTCCTACCTCTCCACTTTACCACACACGTCTGCTCTGAAAAAGCATCTCTGATGTGCTGCCGGTAATAGCGCAGATACAATGCACAATAGATCGTCCCCTGGACTCTTCAGAAATTTAAGAGCAATGGCTTTAGACTGAAAGAAAGTGAGTTTAGAATAGATATTAAGGAGAAATAGTTCCTTATGAGGGTGGTGAGGCACTGGAACAAGTTGCCCAGAGAAGTTATTTTTGCCTCTGGATCCCTGGAATTGTCAAGGCCAGGGTGGATGGGGCTTGGAGCAACCTGGGATTGTGAGAGGTGTCCCTGCCCATGGCAGGGTTGGAATGAGATGAGCTTTAAGGGTCCCTTCCAACCCAAACCATTCTGTGATTCTGTGATTTGCTTTAGATGAAGAGATGGAGCTTTACAAGTGAGGTTTTGGCTCTGTGCTCCTCCCACAGGTCATCCTCCTGCTCCCAAACAGTAATTTGACAGCCACGTACCATGACTTCAATAACACAGAGAACAGCATTGCATTTCCTCAAGCAGCTTAACACTGTTTAATTGTGCTAATTTAACCCAGGTGGTCTCTGCAGCAGCTTTTGCCTTAGGCCTGAAGAGAAGCAGGGAGGGGAAAGCAGTGAATTTGCTATATTTGTGCATGGCAAGAGCTCAGAAACCCCAGTCAAGATGTGAAGAAACAAAGCATAGCATTTGCATTCTTCATAACAGCTCCTGCAGCATCAGGGGAAGGAAAGCATCCTCCTCTCCATGGCAGTGCCAGTCAGAGCATTGGGGAACACCCAAGGGCCTGATGGAGGAGTTAAAAAGTCCTGTAGAGGCTGGTGTTGGAAACAAAGCAGAAAGAGTCCGTGAATATCGTGTTCAGAGCACATCTTTTATCTTGGATAACTGGATGTGTTTTCCAGGCAGCGCAAATGTCAGACAATTTGTAACATATTTTACTGCCTTCACTGTTTAAAAAAGTGCCCATTAGCAGCCTGCCCCTATTCACCTGAACCATTTTTAACTGAAGAACAAGGGTGCAGGGGAGGTTTCCACCAGCCCAGGACAAGGCATTGATCAGCCCCTGAAACCAGGGAAGTTTTGTTTGCCATGCAAGAATGGGTAGGATCAGGCTCATTTTGGGGTGGCTAAAGCCTTGCCAGTGGTGGTCACTGTTTCCTAACGATATTGGACGTGGCTTTTTAATCTTGCCATCCTTTCTCTGTGTACAGAACGAATTGATGGTGTCAGGTGTAAGTGTGTAAAGCTGGAGGGAAACCACACACCAGGGCTGAGCCCCTCCTTCCTCATCCTCAGCTCTCAGGGGCACGTGGCCTGAGATGGGAAGCTCTGGAACTGCTCCTTCTTCCCCTATCTTCAAGGGTGAATAAATGCCTCATGAAGCACAGCATTTAAGCACGGATGTAGTCAATATTCCAGGTTTTCAACACAGGAAGAAGATGGGAACTCTTGGTAGAACTCCATTTCCAGCATCTGGAAAGTCATAGGAGACACAGAGTGCAAGAAAACATGCAAACATCATTAGCTGAGAAAAATAAGTGTTCTTTTTCCATTTTGGTAACCCAGATTCCATAGATGATGGAGGGTTTTTTTAAGCCTAGCTATCCCTTTAAGAATGGCTAGAAACACCCGTCAGAGACTTGTAATGAAATAACATTATTTATCAGTATTAAATATAGATAAACAAAAATGAGAAACAGACTTAATTGAAACCCTCTGTGAAATCTGGCTAATCAGTTTTCATTTCCAGGAGGCTTTAACTTGTGTTATTTAATTTATTATTTATCTGCTCTATTTTGATTTTTGCTTTTCAGCCCCAGCGCTGGGCTTTGGGCTCTTTAGAAACGCGTGGTGAGAGGCTGGAAGTATCACCCCTACTTCAATCAGTCCAATACTTCACCCGTGTTTGATTCTTGCTGAGGCTTTGATAAACTTAATGATCACACAAGGGTTCCCCTAACTTCACTGCTGACACCAATCTTGAGTCCAGGCACACTGCAACGTATTTTCTTGACCACCAGAGTGATTTTCATTTTGGATCCAGTTTTACCTCCATCCCATGCAAACACGGTGCCATTTCACTTTATTTCTTTAATTTATAGGCATCAAAGTTGCTGAATCAGGAAACTGAGGTTATAGCTGTTGAAGAAACTAATCCCACATCGTGACAAACTGCTTCTTCGGCAGATTTTCTCTTGTTCCTCATTCTGAGTCATTGTAGCACATTTTAAAGGCCAGAGTTACATATGAAGCTCTTGATGGTGAGAGCTGAGCCCTTTCTTGTGGTTTCTGGAGGCAGACAACCCCCGTCCTGTGTCTCTACTGGTTGCTGGTAGCAAACAAGGTTTAATTCGCATCGCGGTACTTCCTGTGTCACTGGAGCGTGTGACATTGCCCACCAGAACTGAGAGTGAAGTGGTAAAATATGACTGTGTTAATTGAATTCTAATTAGCCCGACAGTGCTACTCATCTCTGCTGCAGTGTAGCTCGCTGGGATTCCACCACTTTGTGGAGAGGAAAGTAAAAAATTGGGGGAAGAAGTAAAATTCCAGGATCGGGGGGGTACAAATTGTTGAAACTGGGTGGAACATATTAAACTGTTTGTGGTTAACTCTGGTAGCAACTGGCCCTGTGCTTCCCCAAAAATGAAAATTTTAAAGTATCTGTGGCATTCAGGGTGGTGGTTGGGGGAAGGAAAACATCATTATCTCTTTAAGATGCACTTCTGCACCTATCCATTTGGGCAAATATTTTTTAAAAATCACAATCTGCACAAATTTAGCCTCACAATATACCTTGAAGATAAGGAAGTCAGTTGATCCTCTTTTTACGGGCTGGTGTCATTAAATGATTTGTCCAGAGTCACTACGGAAAATCCCTGCAGAAACAGAGAGGAGCCATGGGTCTGCAGTGCCCCTCTCCAGCTCAACACAGAAACCTTACAACACTTAAGGAATTATTAAAATGTTAAATGAGTTGAAATGGAAGACTCTGTCCGGAGCTGGAGCCATCATTTGGATTATTGACTCAGTTCTTTGAAAAATACACAACTGCCGCAGTATTATGAGTGCAATTACAGCCGATGGAGAATTCTCAAATGAAGGGCAAATCAAAAGGAAACCATCTATGTTTTATATTTCTGTGGTTGCTTCCATCTCACCAGCGATAGAGAGCATGCCTGTGCATACATATCTCAGACATATGTTGATTTTTGTGCTTGTCAGCGAGCTGGGCTCTGGGGGAATTCTCCTGCAGGGGTTATGCTGAGATAGAGCAAGAAACAGGGCAAACAGCTCATGGGCTTTAAGATCTTCCATTTCTCCTTGAGATGGGAGAGAAGTGCCTGCCCTTATCCTCTTCCACCCACCCTCATCCTCCTTTCACACCCCGAGTTTCCATCTTTTTCCTCCTCAGGAGCACTCAGGAACAAATTGTTCAGGACAGAGGGAGGTGGGCACAGATGTGACCACCTGCTGCATGTGCCTTTCTTCCCATGGGCTTTTAAAAAGGCACTTCATATTTTAAAAAGGAGGAGGATAAAGTGAGTGGCCTTTGGTGTTGCTGAGCACTGACACAGCTGGAGCTGGCCGGGGGCGGCGGGGTGTTATTTTTTACAGGTTGGCAACCAGACGCTTGTTGCAATGATATACTTTTTTTTTCCCCCCTTCCAGAGATCGCCTGAGTGTAGATGTGCCAACACGGGTTCTGGTTTTACCACAGCTAATTCTCTTATTTCAAAGAGCGGAAATATCCTCGGACAAATCTGCTTTGTCAAGGTTGAAAACGTTCCACACCACAGATGGTGACCATAAGGTGCAAGTGAGTTTTCAGCTGAACTGGTGACACCCTACCCATTTGCTTCACTGCTGAAGATTTTAAAACTAGTTTTTGTTATGAGAAGCTGAGCGAGATACTTCTCTCCAAATGTCTCTTCCTCCTGTTAGCTCCTCACTTCCATATTCATGGCACTCCTGCTGCTACTAGCACTACCATGCGTAGCACCTACTGCAAATTGTCCAGTTCCTGTTGTTAGGATGGCAGTTCCCTTTGGTTTTTGAAAAATTCATTAAGCGAGGGGGTGGAAGGGGCAGCACAGTCCTGTTATGGTCCAGCACCCTATTGCAGGAGATATTTTTCCCCCAGGTGTGTTCCTGCAGGACGGCTCGCTGGGGCTGCAACCAGATGAGTACCTCTACTTTTATGCAAAGGCAACACGTTCTGTTTAGATGATCAGATGTGTTGCAGCACAAAAAAACCCCACCAAAATTCTGTGTGCAGGGATATTGCGGGGAGTTTCCCAGCAATGGTTTGGGGATTTTCAGGCCCTTCGAACACGGTGTGAGATTTTTTCTTGTGGACTGAAGAGAGCCTTGGTGGGAATGACGATGGCAGCTTACAATAATTGGCACCATGCTTTTTCTCATTCTTCTTAACTGAGGGGTTTTATATTAATATGATAGAAACCCACCTGTGGTTGGCGGTCTTGGTTGTTCTATCTAATTTTTCCCCTTTGTAAATTCCCCGATTTCATTGTGATGCCTCTGTTACTATTTTGTGGGGCAGTCATTGGTCCTCACTTCTCTTTTGTTGCTGACTAATTTCTCTCCCAAAGAAAAATAAAGTTTAGAGGTGGAAGGGATAAAGGCTGGCTTGCTCCACATACAGAACCTGATTCTCTCTATGGCAAACTGAAACAAAAAGTAAAAGCCCGTGGTGAGGTCTTCTCTCCCCAGGAAGCTCACCTTCTTTTTTCTTTGCCTTTCTTTAACAACTGATTTCAGGAGACGTTTGCTAGCAGAAGAGCAGCAGGCTGGGGACATAAATTACTTTGACTTCATAAGGAAGTGGTGTTAAGTACTAAATGTGCTTTGGGGCAGCTCCTGCCATTCCTCACCTTCCTCACTTGTGCTACATCTTTTTCAGGTGAAAAGCTCTGTATACCTCCTGTCACCATAATTCATCTTCATTCCCTAACTCATTTTGGGGTTAAATTCAATGTAAGCAAATGCACAATCTCCAGACTGGACCTGCTACATGGCTCCCACAAAAAGAAGCCCAGAGAGCCCTCCTCACCCTTATAACTGCATCAGTCAATCTGGGTGATTTCTTCTTCTCTGACTGGTTCATCCTACCTCCCTGCTGTGCCTCCAAGCCTTGCACCCCTTTTCCTGTGCTTCTTCATCTCCCTTTGGCTTCTCTGCCAGGGTGGCATTCCCATCCCACCACATCACTCTCTATTCACCTCCTCTCCTACCACTTTCTATTGCAGTTTCAGCCCTGATCCCTTCTGTCTCCCCTGACACCCCTGGTGTTCGTTGCATTGAGCATAATCTGCTGCACTTCTCATTCAAAACCTACCATGGCCTTATTTACCTTTCATTTTCATTCATCTGTTGCCTTTTATAATCAGTTTCCAAGCCCTTTCTTCAAGCTTTCTCCTCTCTGCTCCTCAGTGTGTTGGGCTCGATGATCTTGAAGGTCTCTTCCAGTCTTGAGATTCTGTGATTCAAATCTATCCTCTGTTGTTGCTTGCGGAAGAGCTGACACTAATTTGGTCATACCTCTCACACTGACCCATTTGTCCCCTTATTTTCTCTCATGTGTCGCTTGCCCTGGTTTTATCTGGTGTTCAGCTTTATCACAGTGTCTTAACACGTGCCTGGGGTTTTTGTATGAGTTTTGCTGTTAGAGAAGGAGCATGACATGGAAATAAAAACCACCAGATGTTCAGAAGAATCTCACAGTACTGAAGGCCAGGGCACATCTTTATTCTGCTGGCTTCAGTGGGAGCAACACTGAAGCCAGCAGGATTTTTCTCCCCATTGCTGCTGTAAATTATAGCAACCCCACTTGAACCTTCTGCCTGTCAAATGCTCTGTTCTTGCCAGATCAACAGCAAATTTTTTAGCTCTTTTGGGACCCACCTTCTTCAAGCTCATTGACATGACCTGGTTAGTGGAAAGAAGAAATATGGTCTCTGCACATACTCAAAATAACCATATAAACTCTGAAAGTATTGTAAATAGGTCCTTGCGCTGCTTCAGGAGACACGCAAGTTATTTGCCATCCCTTATAAGGTGTGCAATTTAAATATTTTAAACCCTGAAATAAATTACCAATAATAAAATTCAACACTGTAATACTTCTTTGAATATTTTAAATCAGATATAAATTGTTCAATGAAGTTGATCTAGTCATAGCATACTTTTCAAGAGATTTAATAGTGCATGATTTAAATGTATGATACTCTTCTGGTATATTGTATGCCAGATTACATAGATTTAAATAGTCCTGGTTGGGATGAAGTTTTCATAGCTCAGGGTTGCTGTAGTTTGACAGACACATCTGCTGGTCCAGCAATAGTTTCTGTGCAGTGTCTGATGATCCTAACATGAGGGAAGCTTAATTCCTATACAGTAATTGTCAGCTGGCATAGTCGTGCACATTACGCACGTTCTCCTAACGTATATTTGTGACCATTTTGAAGATGCTTTTTACATGGGGGAAGAATTAAATCTATATCCAATATATGTTACTAAAAACAATGTTAGTGCCATCTTTTGGGCAAGATTTTAAAGCACATAAGTCAAGAAATTTGATGGTCTAATTCCACAGTAACCATTCTTAAGACCATTTGCACAGCTCGCGTTTTCCGAGGGAATATGCTTAAGACAAATGAGAAAAGCTTTACAGTGCTTCTGCTGTGGTGTTATTTTGGGTTGCAGAGCAGTCAGACAGTATTGGAAAGTAGGACTTTTTAATAGTGTGTGGTGGTGTCACTACTTCCAACTTCTGACTCATCAGTAACTATTGCATATTTCTCAAGTGGAGGATTTTTTCCAGTAACTCGCTGTTCTGAATGAGTTTATAGTGAAACACTGAGCCAATGTTAACTCTGAGTAAAACAACAGCCTTGATAGCATCTACATTCATTCAGCTTTTTCTTTTTCCTTCACATATTCTTCAGCTCACCAGGAACTTATTTCTCAGACTATTGGTTCTTTTGAAAACTGAGCAGGCCACACCTCCCAAATAAAGATATTTTAGCCGTAAAATAGAGCTGTCGCTTCAGTTGATAAGATGGAAAATTGGGGGTATCCCATCATTTTTTTATGAAGAAATTCTTTACTCAGAGGGTGGTGAGGTACTCCTAGGGGTTGTCCAGAGAGGTTGTGGATGCCCCATCCCTGGAAGTGTTCTAGGTCAGGTTACACAGGGCTTGGAGTCAACTGGTCTAGCAGAGGATGGCTGAAACGATATGGTCTTTAATGTCCCTTCCAACCCATCCCATTCTAAGTGTCTGTGAATTTCTAGAGTTGGTCTTAGACAATGGGTTCTCTTAGGAAAAGCAGAACTGGTCTACTAAACCTAAAACTGATGACTATCTATTCCCTTAATCTCTTACTGTCTAAAAATTGCACCATACGCTTAATACCAACGCACAGAACTTTATTCTAGGTATAAGGACAAGAAGAGAATTTTCAGCTAAGGTTCAGTTAAGATCTTATAGCTGTTTTGGATTCCATTGTATTGTCTTTGATTAATGTACATAAATTTTTACGTCTCTGCAGCTCAGAATTCAAACAAACAACTAGTTCTGTTTATTTAAGAGATTGCATCATCACACATCTGACAAATGCAGTTGCTGCATTTACAGCATCGTCACACAGAGTGCATTTATTTAAACTTTCTCCCATGTACATGGGATCACACATTCAGATAAACACAGCTGTGTTTATTTCAGGCTGCACAACTCCAGACTGTGGATGGATGTCTAGAGCCCATGGACTCCACATGCACTGTACAGGATTTGCAAATCCTTATACCTGCATTATTTGTCAACTAAATGTCCAAAGGCTCGTATCTCATTCAGAGCTGGTAGAAAAAGAGACTTTATCACCATGTGCTTCAATAGTATTTTCTGAGTAGTTTATTGGGTAAAAATATTCAATGATTTTTATTATGAGTTAATATCCACAGACCCATTTGTCTGGACACCTACGCATTAACGTCTTCATTTGTGTCTTGAACTTACAAACCATCGACTGCGGTGCTGTCACCCTGAGATCATGGTGGGTTGCTTACCAAGGCTCTGGTTTTGCTTTTACTGTTCAGGCAAGTAACATTGCTCATGTGGACTGCAGTCAGTTGTTTAATGACTTCGCTGTTTGCGGATTGCAGCCCAAAGATGTTTCTTTATTTGCAGTATGAATGAGCAAATCTATTCTTAACAGGGGAAAGAAAAGAGTGGCATTGTGTGGACATAGCAGTGGTTGGGGCTGTGACATTTTGCAGTTGCCATTGTGGTAATTAAATCCTCAGTGATTCAAAGTCTTGAAATCAGACATTGAATAATCCCCTGGTGTTACTCATGTGCTTGAGTTGAGCTTAGGTCTAATTTTTTGCATTCTTTTGTAAGAATGCTGGAAAAAGAACATCTGACCCGAGAACAGCATCCTACCTTCAAACTCTCCTGCATGAAAACATGAGGCATTTCACCAAGAACTGTGAATGCTCAGGCTTTGAGTGTTGAGCCAAAGTCCAACACAGGATTGAAATTGCTAAACGTACCTACATACCAAGATACTTCCTCCCAAAACAGAAGGGGAAAAAAAAAAAAAAAAAAAAAAAAAAAGGTTGTATTTATGAAGATAAGACCTGGCCTAGTGGGTGGCATCCCTTCCTGTGAGTGGGAAGGGTGTTGAATCGAGAGGATCTTTAAGGTCCCTTCCAACCCAAGCAATCCTATGATTTTATGAGGACCTGCTTTTACACTAATACATCAAATGCATTTAGGGGAAAAAAAAATCGTCTATTTCCTCATCTTAATTCGGGCTTCTCTTTCAGCCCTAAATATCTACAAATATGGCTTCATAAGAACTGTGTTTCCTGCACTCTGTGCTCAAGGCTTATATTCTGCTGAACCGTGTTTCATACAGATGCTAAGAGTAGATGAGATGCTAAGGGTAGATCAGATACTATGGGTGAGACAGATCGTAGATCCGCTCAATCAAGAGTTCTTGAGCTTTTGTTGGATTAGAGAAAGCCATTCTCCAGGACAGCTTGGAAAAGACTGTCTTCCTCATATATAAGGAAACTCAAGGGAACCTCAAAGCTAAGCTCAAGACCAGGAGATGGCTGATGAATACTTACAACTGCGGGAATTCAACAGGAGTCTGTTCTCCTCCTTTTCCTGAAGCCAGAACAACAAAATTCAGTGACTTTTGATAATGCCTAGCCCTAAGCAGCGTTGGTAGGATAGCAAAGATCCACAGAAACCTGGGTACCATGTAATGTTGAGCATGGACACCCATGGAAAGCACTGTGTGGCCTTTCCTGTTGGAAGTCAGTGAAACCTGGAAGGGTACTCTGAATTTCACAGTGTAGTAAAGCAGAACCAGAGCTCAGCCATGCAAAGACAGAGAAAAGCAAAGCAGTGTGTCCTGCTGCTTGTGTTTGTGCTGCACTAAAGCTTGAGTTAATGAGTTATGGAGAGCAGCATTTGGCCCAGTGGTAGAAGAGCCACATTCCAGCATGGAAATATGATGGATCTGAGCTAATGGGATGTGGGTAACTCAGAACTGTCACAGTGTTAACAGTGGGGCAACACAGCAGCCAGCCCCCATGGTAAATATCCAGAGTGCATGGCTCATTTATTATGATAATTCCAAACTGTCTGAAGTAAAGCAAGCTCTGATTTACCTTCCCAAACTGCTGTACACCTTTGTTCGAGTTTCTGGGTGTTCTCTGCCTCGAGCTATATGTTAACATCTGGATAAAAGTAAATGCAAACATGAATCTCATGTTCCATAGCTGCTGAATTTAAGAGGAATAGCGTGATTTGGTAGCATTTAATATGCTCTTTGTGTCTGCTTTGCACAAGAATGAATGACTA